>NW_028181359.1:47500-218894 GCF_964211825.1 Aythya ferina
TTAGGTTAGGTTAAATTTAGTGTTAGGATTAGGGTAAGGATTAGGGTTAGGTTTAAGTTATGTTTAGGGATAGGGTTAGGTGACGGTTAAAGTTAGGGTTAGGGTTAGAGTTAGGGTTAGGGTTAGGTTTATCTTAAGGGTTAGTGTTATTGTTAGGGTAGGGTTAGTGTTATGTTAGGGTTCTGTTAGGGTTAGGGTTAGGGTTAGGGCTAGGGTTAGGGTTAGGGTTTGGGTTAGGTTTAGGGTTAGGTTTTGGTTAGGGTTAGGGTTAGGGTTAGGGTTAGGGTTAGGGTTAGTGTTAGGGTTAGGGTTAGGGTTAGGGTTAGGGTTAGGGTTAGGGTTAGGGTTAGGGTTAGGGTTAGGGTTAGGGTTAGGGTTAGGGTTAGGGTTAGGGTTAGGGTTAGGTTTAGGGTTAGGGTTTGGGTTAGGTTAGGGTTATGTTCGGTTTAAAGTTGGGGTTACGGTTAGGGTTAATGTTAGGGTTGGTTTATGTTCAGTGTCAGGGTTAGGTTAAGGTTAGGGTTAGGGTTAGGGTTAGGGTTATGTTTATCGTAATGGTTAGGGTCAAGGTTATGGTTAGAGTTAGGGATAGGTTTAGGGTTAGGGTTGGGGTTAGGTTTAGGTTTAGGATTTGGGTTAGGTTTAGGTTGAGGTTAGGGTGAGGTTTAGGATTAGGTTAGGTTTGGGTTAGGTTTAGACTTATGGTTCCGTTAGGGTTAGGGTTAGGGTTAACTTTAGGGGTAGTGTTAGGGTTAGGTTTACGGTTACGGGTAGAGTTAGGGTTATGGATATGTTTTGGTTTAGGTTTAGGTTAGGGTTAGGGTTATGGTTAGGGGTCTCTTAGGTTTAGGGTTAGGGTTAGGGTTAGGTTTTCCATTAGGGTTAGCGTTAGGGTTAGGGTTAGGGTTAGGCTTAGGGTTAGGATTAATATTAGGGTTCGGTTTTGGTTACGGTTAGGGTTAGGGTTTGGTAAGTGTTGGGGTTAGGGTTAGGGATAGGGTTTGGGTTAGGATCCTGTTAGGGATAGGCTTAAGGTTAGGGTTACGTTTAGGGTTAGGGTTAGGGTTTTGTTAGTTTTAGGATTAGGGTTCCGTTACGGTTAGGGTTAGGGTTACGGTTAGGGTTAGGGTTAGGGTTAGGGGGTTAGGGGGTTAGGGGGTTAGGGGGTTAACGACCAACGAGAACCCAACGAAATCCAATGGAGACCACGAAACACTTCAAAAACACCCCAAACAAGAACGCAATCAACCCCAAACCTGGAAGATAATCCCAAAAGCCATAGATCCACCCCAAAAGTCCCCCTAAACCTACCTGATATTCTCCAAAACCCACAATGTAAACTATTCCAACATGAAGACCAATAAGAAGCCAACTAAAACCCAACGGAGACCACAAAACACGTCAAAAACACCCCAAAAAAGAACAGGATCACACCAGAAAACACAAGAAAATCCCAAAAGCCATAGATCCACCCTAAAGGTCCCCCTAAACATACCTGATGTTCTCCAAAACCCACAATTTACACTTTTCCACCATGATGACCAATAAGAAGCCAAGTAAAACCCAACGGAGACCCCAAAACATGTCAAAAACACGCCCAAAATGAACAGGATCACCACAAAAAAAGAAAAAAAAAAAAAAAAAAAAACAGAAGAAAACCCCAAAACCATAGATCTACCCCAAAACCACCCTAAACCTACCTGATCTTCTCCAAAACCCACAATCCACTCCCATTTCCCTTAACGACCAACGAGAACCCAACGAAATCCAATGGAGACCACAAAACACGTCAAAAACACCCCAAACAAGAACGCGATCACACCCAAAACTGGAAGAAAATCGCAAAAGGCATAGATCCACCCCAAAAGGCCCCCTAAACCGACCTGATGTTCTCCAAAACCCACAATTTACCATTTTCCACCATGATGACAATGAAAAAACAAAGGAAACACAACAGAGGCCCCAAAAAAAGATAAAAACACCCCAAAAAAGAACAGGATAAGAAGAAAAAAAAAAAACAAAAACCATGAATTTCCCCACAAAACCACCCTAAACCCACCTGATCTTCTCCAAATCCCACATTTCACTCCCATTCACCATGATGAATACAAGAACCCAAAAAAAAACAACGGAGACCACAAAACATGTCAAAAACACCACAAAAAAGAACAGGATCACCCCAGAAAACTGGAAGAAAATACCCCAAAACCATAGATCCACCCCAAATGTCCCCCTAAACCTACCTGATGTTCTCCAAATCCCAAAGTCCACTCCCGACCACCATAAAACCCATTAGGAACCCAACAACACCCAACGGAGACCCCAAAAAACGTCATAAACAACCCAAACAAGAACAGGATCACCCCCAAAAACGAAAGAAAACCCCAAAAGCCATAGATCCACCCCAAAAGTCCCCCTAAACCTACCTGATGTTCTCCAAAACCCACAATGTAAACTATTCCAACATGAAGACCAATAAGAACCCAACTAAAACCCAACGGAGACCACAAAACACGTCAAAAACACCCCAAAAAAGAACAGGATCAACCCCCAAAAAAACAGAAAAAAAAAAAAAAAAACATAGATCCATCCCAAAACCATCCTAAACCTACCAGGTGTTCTCCAAAACCCAGAATTTTCCATTTTCCAACATGATTACGAACAAAACCCAACTAAAACCTAACGGAGACCCAAAAACACGTCAAAAACACGCCCAAAAAGAACTGGATCAGAAGAAAAAAACCCAATACCATGAATTTCCCCCCAAACCACCCTAAACTCACTTCATCATCTCCAAAACCCACAATCCACTCCCATTGAACTTAACGACCAACGAGAACCCAACGAAATCCAATGGAGACCACAAAACATTTCAAAAACACACCGAACAAGAACGCGATCAACCCCAAACCTGGAAGATAATCCCAAAAGCCATAGATCCACCCCAAAAGTCCCCCTAAACCTACCTGATGTTCTCCGAAACCCACAATGTAAACTATTCCAACATGAAGACCAATAAGAAGCCAACTAAAACCCAACGGAGACCACAAAACATGTCAAAAACACGCCAGAAAAGAACAGGATCACCCCAGAAAACACAAGCAAATCCCAAAAGCCATAGATCCACCCCAAAGGTCCCCCTAAACCTACCTGATGTTCTCCAAAACCCACAATGTAAACTATTCCAACATAATGACCAATAAGAAGCCAACTAAAACCCAACGGAGACCCCAAAACACGTCATAAACACCCCAAAAAAGAACAGGATCACCCCCAAAAACTAAAGAAAACCCCAAAGCCATAGATCCACCCCAAAAGTCCCCCTTAACCTACCTGATGTTCTCCAAAACCCACAATTTACACTTTTCCACCATGATGACCAATAAGAAGCCAAGTAAAACCCAGCGCAGACCCCAAAAAACGTCAAAACACCCCAAAAAGGAACAGGATCAACCCCCCAAAAAACAGAAAAAAAAAAAAACAAAACCATAGATCCATCCCAAAACCATCCTAAACCTACCAGGTGTTCTCCAAAACCCAGAATTTTCCATTTTCAAACATGATTACGAACAAAACCCAACGGAGACCCTAAAACACGCCAAAAAATAAACTGGATCAGAAGAAAAAACCCCAATACCATGAATTTCTCCCCAAAACCACCCTAAACTCACCTGATCGTCTCCAAAACCCACAATCCACTCCCATTGAACTTAACGACGACTGACAACACAACGAAACCCAACGGAGACCCTAAAACACGTCAAAAATACCCCAGAAAAGAACTGGATCACCCCAAAAAACAGAAGAAAAACTCAAATACCATGAATCCACCCCAGAAGTCCCCCTAAAACTACCTGAAGTTCTCCAAAAATCGCAATTTACCATTTTCCACCACGATGACAACGGAAAACGCAACAAAACCCAACGGAGACCATAAAACACGTCACAAACACCCCCAAAAAGAATAGGATCACGCCCAAAAACGAAAGAAAATCCCCAAAATCATAGATCCACCCCAAAACCACCCTAAACCTACCTGATTGTACTGGGTCTGGCTGGAATGTTAACTTTCCCGGCAGCAGCCCATACAGTGCCGTACTCTGTACTTGTAGCTGGAACAGCAGTGTTATCACACCAGTGTTGTGTCTACTGCTGAGCAGCAGTGGCACAGCATTGGGCCTTTCTCTAACCCTCCTAGGGGGTGGGCAAAAAGTGAGGAGAGAAACATCACTATGGCAGCTGACCTAAACCAATCAAAGGGATATTCCATACCATGTGGTGTCACACTCAGCAATAAAAGGTGGAAACAGGAAGAAGAGGGGAGGGGTGGGCTCTCGTTGAGAAGACCTCGGTCCTCCTCTCGAACACCGGCTGCGTGCGTTGAGGCCTTGCTTCAAGGACGTGGTCAATCATCGCTCATTTGTGGGAAGTAGAGAGTAATTTCTTTCCTCTGCACTTCCATATAGCTTTCATTTATTTTGTTTGTTTGTTTTCCTCCCTTGTTCCCCTTTTCCCTTTTACTTCCCCTTAGTTAAATTGTTTAGTTCATGGTAGTCTTTATTTAATTATTATAATTATTTCCCTTTAAATAATTATCCTTATCTCAACCCGTGAGTTGTTCTTTGCTTTACTTCTCCCCCTCCTCATCTAAAGGAGGGGGAGTGAGAGAGCGGTTGTGGGGTTTAGCTGCCCAGCACGGTAAAAACACCACACTGATGTTCTCCAAAACCCAAAGTCCACTCCCAACCACCATAAAACCCATTAGGAACCCAACAAAGCCCAACGGAGACACCAAAAAACAGCATAAACACCCAAAAAAAGAACAGGATCATCCCAAAATAGCAGAAGTAAACCCCAAAAGCCATAGATCCACCCCAAAAGTCCCCTTTAACCTACCCGATGTTCTCCAAAACCCACAATTTACCATTTTCCACCATGATGACAACGGAAAACCCAACGAAACCCAACAGAGACCCCAAAACACGTCAAAGACACCCCAAAAAAGAACACCATCACACGCAAAAAAGAAAGAAAATCCCAAAAGCCACAGATCCACCGCAAAATTACCCCTAAACCTACCTGATGTTCTCCAAAACCCACAATTTACACTTTTCCACCATGATGACCAATAAGAAGCCAAGTAAAACCCAGCGCAGACCCCAAAACACGTCAAAACACCCCAAAAAGGAACAGGATCAACCCCCCAAAAAACAGAAAAAAAAAAAAACAAAACCATAGATCCATCCCAAAACCATCCTAAACCTACCAGGTGTTCTCCAAAACCCAGAATTTTCCATTTTCAAACATGATTACGAACAAAACCCAACGGAGACCCTAAAACACGCCAAAAAATAAACTGGATCAGAAGAAAAAACCCCAATACCATGAATTTCTCCCCAAAACCACCCTAAACTCACCTGATCGTCTCCAAAACCCACAATCCACTCCCATTGAACTTAACGACGACTGACAACACAACGAAACCCAACGGAGACCCAAAAACACGTCAAAAATACCCCAGAAAAGAACAGGATCACCCCAAAAAACAGAAGAAAAACTCAAATACCATGAATCCACCCCAGAAGTCTTCCTAAAACTACCTGAAGTTCTCCAAAAATCGCAATTTACCATTTTCCACCACGATGACAACGGAAAACGCAACAAAACCCAACGGAGACCATAAAACACGTCACAAACACCCCCAAAAAGAATAGGATCATGCCCAAAAACGAAAGAAAATCCCCAAAATCATAGATCCACCCCAAAACCACCCTAAACCTACCTGATTGTACTGGGTCTGGCTGGAATGTTAACTTTCCCGGCAGCAGCCCATACAGTGCCGTACTCTGTACTTGTAGCTGGAACAGCAGTGTTATCACACCAGTGTTGTGTCTACTGCTGAGCAGCAGTGGCACAGCATTGGGCCTTTCTCTAACCCTCCTAGGGGGTGGGCAAAAAGTGAGGAGAGAAACATCACTATGGCAGCTGACCTAAACCAATCAAAGGGATATTCCATACCATGTGGTGTCACACTCAGCAATAAAAGGTGGAAACAGGAAGAAGAGGGGAGGGGTGGGCTCTCGTTGAGAAGACCTCGGTCCTCCTCTCGAACACCGGCTGCGTGCGTTGAGGCCTTGCTTCAAGGACGTGGTCAATCATCGCTCATTTGTGGGAAGTAGAGAGTAATTTCTTTCCTCTGCACTTCCATATAGCTTTCATTTATTTTGTTTGTTTGTTTTCCTCCCTTGTTCCCCTTTTCCCTTTTACTTCCCCTTAGTTAAATTGTTTAGTTCATGGTAGTCTTTATTTAATTATTATAATTATTTCCCTTTAAATAATTATCCTTATCTCAACCCGTGAGTTGTTCTTTGCTTTACTTCTCCCCCTCCTCATCTAAAGGAGGGGGAGTGAGAGAGCGGTTGTGGGGTTTAGCTGCCCAGCACGGTAAAAACACCACACTGATGTTCTCCAAAACCCAAAGTCCACTCCCAACCACCATAAAACCCATTAGGAACCCAACAAAGCCCAACGGAGACACCAAAAAACAGCATAAACACCCAAAAAAAGAACAGGATCATCCCAAAATAGCAGAAGTAAACCCCAAAAGCCATAGATCCACCCCAAAAGTCCCCCTTAACCTACCCGATGTTCTCCAAAACCCACAATTTACCATTTTCCACCATGATGACAACGGAAAACCCAACGAAACCCAACAGAGACCCCAAAACACGTCAAAGACACCCCAAAAAAGAACACCATCACACGCAAAAAAGAAAGAAAATCCCAAAAGCCACAGATCCACCGCAAAATTACCCCTAAACCTACCTGATGTTCTCCAAAACCCACAATTTACACTTTTCCACCATGATGACCAATAAGAAGCCAAGTGAAACCCAGCGGAGACCCCAAAACATGTCAAAAACACCCCAAAAAAGAACAGGATCAACCCCCAAAAAAACAGAAAAAAAAAAAAAAAAAAAAAAAAACCATAGATCCATCCCAAAACCATCCTAAACCTACCAGGTGTTCTCCAAAACCCAGAATTTTCCATTTTCCAACATGATTACGAACAAAACCCAACTAAAACCCAACGGAGACCCAAAAACACGTCAAAAACACGCCAAAAAAGAACTGGATCAGAAGAAAAAAACCCAATACCATGAATTTCCCCCCAAACCACCCTAAACTCACTTCATCATCTCCAAAACCCACAATCCACTCCCATTGAACTTAACGACCAACGAGAACCCAACGAAATCCAATGGAGACCACAAAACATTTCAAAAACACACCGAACAAGAACGCGATCAACCCCAAACCTGGAAGATAATCCCAAAAGCCATAGATCCACCCCAAAAGTCCCCCTAAACCTACCTGATGTTCTCCAAAACCCACAATGTAAACTATTCCAACATAATGACCAGTAAGAAGCCAACTAAAACCCAACGGAGACCCCAAAACACGTCATAAACACCCCAAAAAAGAACAGGATCACCCCCAAAAACGAAAGAAAACCCCAAAGCCATAGATCCACCCCAAAAGTCCCCCTTAACCTACCTGATGTTCTCCAAAACCCACAATTTACACTTTTCCACCATGATGACAAAGGAAAACCCAACAAAACCCAGCGGAGACCCCAAAACACGTCAAAAACACCCCAAAAAAGAACAGGATCAACCCCCCAAAAAAACAGAAAAAAAAAAAAAAAACAAAACCATAGATCCATCCCAAAACCATCCTAAACCTACCAGGTGTTCTCCAAAACCCAGAATTTTCCATTTTCCAACATGATTACGAACAAAACCCAACTAAAACCCAACGGAGACCCAAAAACACGTCAAAAACACGCCAAAAAAGAACTGGATCAGAAGAAAAAAACCCAATACCATGAATTTCCCCCCAAACCACCCTAAACTCACTTAATCTTCTCCAAAATCCACAATCCACTCCCATTGAACTTAACGACCAACGAGAACCCAACGAAATCCAATGGAGACCACAAAACACTTCAAAAACACACCGAACAAGAACGCGATCAACCCCAAACCTGGAAGATAATCCCAAAAGCCATAGATCCACCCCAAAAGTCCCCCTTAACCTACATGATGTTCTCCAAAACCCACAATGTAAACTATTCCAACATGAAGAACAATAAGAACCCAACTAAAACCCAACGGAGACACAAAAACACATCTAAAACACGCCAAAAAATAAACTGGATCAGAAGAAAAAACCCCAATACCATGTATTTCACCCCAAAACCACCCTAAACTCACCTGATTGTCTCCAAACCCCACAATCCACTCCCATTGAACTTAACGACGAACAACAACACAACGAAACCCAACGGAGACCCTAAAACACGTCAAAAATACCCCAGAAAAGAACAGGAACACACCAAAAAACAGAAGAAAAACTCAAATACCATGAATCCACCCCAGAAGTCCCCCTAAACCTACCTGAAGTTCTCCAAAAATCGCAATTTACCATTTTCCACCACGATGACAACGGAAAACGCAACAAAACCCAACGGAGACCACAAAACACGTCACAAACACCCCCAAAAAGAATAGGATCACGCCCAAAAACGAAAGAAAATCCCCAAAATCATAGATCCACCCCAAAACCACCCTAAACCTACCTAATGTTCTCCAAAACCCAAAGTCCACTCCCAACCACCATAAAACCCATTAGGAACCCAACAAAGCCCAACGGAGACACCAAAACACGGCATAAACACCCCAAAAAAGAACAGGATCATCCCAAAATAACAGAAGTAAACCCCAAAAGCCATAGATCCACCCCAAAAGTCCCCCTTAACCTACCTGATGTTCTCCAAAACCCACAATTTACCATTTTCCACCATGATGACAACGGAAAACCAAATGAAACCCAGCGGAGACCCCAAAACACGTCAAAAACACCCCAAAAAAGAACAGGATCAACCCCCCAAAAAAAACAGAAAAAAAAAAACAAAACAAAACCATAGATCCATCCCAAAACCATCCTAAACCTACCAGGTGTTCTCCAAAACCCAGAATTTTCCATTTTCAAACATGATTACGAACAAAACCCAACGGAGACCCTAAAACACGCCAAAAAATAAACTGGATCAGAAGAAAAAACCCCAATACCATGAATTTCTCCCCAAAACCACCCTAAACTCACCTGATCGTCTCCAAAACCCACAATCCACTCCCATTGAACTTAACGACGACTGACAACACAACGAAACCCAACGGAGACCCTAAAACACGTCAAAAATACCCCAGAAAAGAACTGGATCACCCCAAAAAACAGAAGAAAAACTCAAATACCATGAATCCACCCCAGAAGTCCCCCTAAAACTACCTGAAGTTCTCCAAAAATCGCAATTTACCATTTTCCACCACGATGACAACGGAAAACGCAACAAAACCCAACGGAGACCATAAAACACGTCACAAACACCCCCAAAAAGAATAGGATCACGCCCAAAAACGAAAGAAAATCCCCAAAATCATAGATCCACCCCAAAACCACCCTAAACCTACCTGATTGTACTGGGTCTGGCTGGAATGTTAACTTTCCCGGCAGCAGCCCATACAGTGCCGTACTCTGTACTTGTAGCTGGAACAGCAGTGTTATCACACCAGTGTTGTGTCTACTGCTGAGCAGCAGTGGCACAGCATTGGGCCTTTCTCTAACCCTCCTAGGGGGTGGGCAAAAAGTGAGGAGAGAAACATCACTATGGCAGCTGACCTAAACCAATCAAAGGGATATTCCATACCATGTGGTGTCACACTCAGCAATAAAAGGAGGAAACAGGAAGAAGAGGGGAGGGGTGGGCTCTCGTTGAGAAGACCTCGGTCCTCCTCTCGAACACCGGCTGCGTGCGTTGAGGCCTTGCTTCAAGGACGTGGTCAATCATCGCTCATTTGTGGGAAGTAGAGAGTAATTTCTTTCCTCTGCACTTCCATATAGCTTTCATTTATTTTGTTTGTTTGTTTTCCTCCCTTGTTCCCCTTTTCCCTTTTACTTCCCCTTAGTTAAATTGTTTAGTTCATGGTAGTCTTTATTTAATTATTATAATTATTTCCCTTTAAATAATTATCCTTATCTCAACCCGTGAGTTGTTCTTTGCTTTACTTCTCCCCCTCCTCATCTAAAGGAGGGGGAGTGAGAGAGCGGTTGTGGGGTTTAGCTGCCCAGCACGGTAAAAACACCACACTGATGTTCTCCAAAACCCAAAGTCCACTCCCAACCACCATAAAACCCATTAGGAACCCAACAAAGCCCAACGGAGACACCAAAAAACAGCATAAACACCCAAAAAAAGAACAGGATCATCCCAAAATAGCAGAAGTAAACCCCAAAAGCCATAGATCCACCCCAAAAGTCCCCCTTAACCTACCCGATGTTCTCCAAAACCCACAATTTACCATTTTCCACCATGATGACAACGGAAAACCCAACGAAACCCAACAGAGACCCCAAAACACGTCAAAGACACCCCAAAAAAGAACACCATCACACGCAAAAAAGAAAGAAAATCCCAAAAGCCACAGATCCACCGCAAAATTACCCCTAAACCTACCTGACGTTCTCCAAAACCCACAATTTACACTTTTCCACCATGATGACCAATAAGAAGCCAAGTGAAACCCAGCGGAGACCCCAAAACATGTCAAAAACACCCCAAAAAAGAACAGGATCAACCCCCAAAAAAACAGAAAAAAAAAAAAAAAAAAAAAAAAAACATAGATCCATCCCAAAACCATCCTAAACCTACCAGGTGTTCTCCAAAACCCAGAATTTTCCATTTTCCAACATGATTACGAACAAAACCCAACTAAAACCCAACGGAGACCCAAAAACACGTCAAAAACACGCCAAAAAAGAACTGGATCAGAAGAAAAAAAAACAATACCATGAATTTTCCCCCAAACCACCCTAAACTCACTTCATCATCTCCAAAACCCACAATCCACTCCCATTGAACTTAACGACCAACGAGAACCCAACGAAATCCAATGGAGACCACAAAACATTTCAAAAACACACCGAACAAGAACGCGATCAACCCCAAACCTGGAAGATAATCCCAAAAGCCATAGATCCACCCCAAAAGTCCCCCTAAACCTACCTGATGTTCTCCAAAACCCACAATGTAAACTATTCCAACATAATGACCAATAAGAAGCCAACTAAAACCCAACGGAGACCCCAAAACACGTCATAAACACCCCAAAAAAGAACAGGATCACCCCCAAAAACGAAAGAAAACCCCAAAGCCATAGATCCACCCCAAAAGTCCCCCTTAACCTACCTGATGTTCTCCAAAACCCACAATTTACACTTTTCCACCATGATGACAAAGGAAAACCCAACAAAACCCAGCGGAGACCCCAAAACACGTCAAAAACACCCCAAAAAAGAACAGGATCAAACCCCCAAAAAAACAGAAAAAAAAAAAAAAAACAAAACCATAGATCCATCCCAAAACCATCCTAAACCTACCAGGTGTTCTCCAAAACCCAGAATTTTCCATTTTCCAACATGATTACGAACAAAACCCAACTAAAACCCAACGGAGACCCAAAAACACGTCAAAAACACGCCAAAAAAGAACTGGATCAGAAGAAAAAAACCCAATACCATGAATTTCCCCCCAAACCACCCTAAACTCACTTAATCTTCTCCAAAATCCACAATCCACTCCCATTGAACTTAACGACCAACGAGAACCCAACGAAATCCAATGGAGACCACAAAACACTTCAAAAACACACCGAACAAGAACGTGATCAACCCCAAACCTGGAAGATAATCCCAAAAGCCATAGATCCACCCCAAAAGTCCCCCTTAACCTACATGATGTTCTCCAAAACCCACAATGTAAACTATTCCAACCTGAAGACCAATAAGAACCCAACTAAAACCCAACGGAGACACAAAAACACATCTAAAACACGCCAAAAAATAAACTGGATCAGAAGAAAAAACCCCAATACCATGTATTTCCCCCCAAAACCACCCTAAACTCACCTGATTGTCTCCAAACCCCACAATCCACTCCCATTGAACTTAACGACGAACAACAACACAACGAAACCCAACGGAGACCCTAAAACACGTCAAAAATACCCCAGAAAAGAACAGGAACACACCAAAAAACAGAAGAAAAACTCAAATACCATGAATCCACCCCAGAAGTCCCCCTAAACCTACCTGAAGTTCTCCAAAAATCGCAATTTACCATTTTCCACCACGATGACAACGGAAAACGCAACAAAACCCAACGGAGACCACAAAACACGTCACAAACACCCCCAAAAAGAATAGGATCACGCCCAAAAACGAAAGAAAATCCCCAAAATCATAGATCCACCCCAAAACCACCCTAAACCTACCTAATGTTCTCCAAAACCCAAAGTCCTCTCCCAACCACCATAAAACCCATTAGGAACCCAACAAAGCCCAACGGAGACACCAAAACACGGCATAAACACCCCAAAAAAGAACAGGATCATCCCAAAATAACAGAAGTAAACCCCAAAAGCCATAGATCCACCCCAAAACCACCCTAAACCTACCTGATGTTCTCCAAAACCCACAATTTACCATTTTCCACCATGATGACAACGGAAAACCAAATGAAACCCAACGGAGACCCCAAAAAACGTTAAAAACACCCCAAAAAAGAACTGCATAAGAAGAAAAAAAAAAAAAAAAAAAAAACATGAATTTCCCCACAAAACCACCCTAAACCCACCTGATCTTCTCCAAATCCCACATTTCACTCCCATTCACCATGATGAATACAAGAACCCAACAAAACCTAACGGAGACCACAAAACACGTCAAAAACACCATAAAAAAGAACAGGATCACCCCAGAAAACTGGAAGAAAATACCCCAAAACCATAGATCCACCGCAAATGTCCCCCTAAACCTACCTGATGTTCTCCAAATCCCAAAGTCCACTCCCGACCACCATAAAACCCATTAGGAACCCAACAACACCCAACGGAGACCCCAAAAAATGGCATAAACAATCCAAACAAGAACAGGATCACCCCCAAAAACGAAAGAAAACCCCAAAAGCCATAGATCCACCCCAAAAGTCCCCCCAAACCTACATGATGATCTCCAAAACCCACAATTTACACTTTTCCACCATGATGACAAAGGAAAACCCAACGAAACCCAAAGGAGACCACAAAACACGTCAAAAACAACCCAAAAAAGAACACGACCACACGCAAAAACGAAAGAAAATCCCAAAAGCCATAGATCCACCCCAAAAGTCCCCCTAAACCTACCCGATGTTCTCCAAAACCCACAATTTACACTTTTCCACCATGATGACCAATAAGAAGCCAAGTAAAACCCAGCGCAAACCCCAAAACACGTCAAAAACACCCCAAAAAAGAACAGGATCAACCCCCCAAAAAAACAGAAAAAAAAAAACAAAACCATGGATCCATCCCAAAACCATCCTAAACCTACCAGGTGTTCTCCAAAACCCAGAATTTTCCAACATTATTACGAACAAAACCCAACTAAAACCCAACGGAGACCCAAAAACACATCAAAAACACGCCAAAAAAGAACTGGATCAGAAGAGAAAATCCTAATACCATGAATTTCCCCCCAAAACCACCCTAAACTCACTTGATCTTCTCCAAAACCCACAATCCACTCCCATTGAACTTAACGACCAACGAGAACCCAACGAAATCCAATGGAGACCACAAAACACTTCAAAAACACCCCAAACAAGAACGCGATCAACCCCAAACCTGGAAGATAATCCCAAAAGCCATAGATCCACGCCAAAAGTCCCCCTTAACCTACATGACGATCTCCAAAACCCACAACTTACACTTTTCCACCATGATGACAAAGGAAAACCCAACGAAACCCAGCGGAGACCCCAAAACACGTCAAAAACACCCCAAAAAAAACAGGATCAACCCCCCAAAAGAAAAACAGAAAAAAAAAAACAAAACCATAGATCCATCCCAAAACCATCCTAAACCTACCAGGTGTTCTCCAAAACCCAGAATTTTCCATTTTCCAACATGATTACGAACAAAACCCAACTAAAACCCAACGGAGACCAAAAGACACGTCAAAAACACGCCAAAAAAAACTGGATCAGAAGAAAAAACCCCAGTACCATGAATTTCCCTTCAAACCACCCTAAACTCACTTGATCTTCTCCAAAACCCACAATCCACTCCCATTGAACTTAACGACAAACGAGAACCCAACGAAATCCAATGGAGACCACAAAACACTTCAAAAACACACCGAACAAGAACGCGATCAACCCCAAACCTGGAAGATAATCCCAAAAGCCATAGATCCACCCCAAAAGTCCCCCTAAACCTACCTGATGTTCTCCAAAACCCACAATGTAAACTATTCCAACATGAAGACCAATAAGAAGCCAACTAAAACCCAACGGAGACCACAAAACACGTCAAAAACACGCCAAAAAAGAACACGATCACCCCAGAAAACACAAGAAAATACCAAAAGCCATAGATCCACCCCAAAGATCCCCCTAAACCTACCTGATGTTCTCCAAAACCCACAATTTCCACTTTTCCACCATGATGACTAATAAGAAGCCAAGTAAAATGCAACGGAGACCCCAAAACACGTCAAAAACACCCCAAAAAAGAACACGATCACAACAAAAAAAAAAAAAAAAAAAAAAAAAAAAAAAAAAAAACAGAAGAAAACCCCAACACCATAGATCCACCCCAAAACCATCCTAAACCTACCTGATGTTCTCCAAAACCCACAATTTACAAGTTTCCAACATGATGACCAACAAGAACCCAACTAAAACCCAACGGGGACCCAAAAACACATCAAAAACACGCTAAAAAAGAACAGGATCAGAAGAGAAAACTCCAATACCATGAATTTCCCCCCAAAACCACCCTAAACTCACCTGATCGTCTCCAAACCCCACAATCCACTCCCATTGAACTTAACGACGACTGACAACACAACGAAACCCAACGGAGACCCAAAAACACGTCAAAAATACCCCAGAAAAGAACTGGATCACCCCAAAAAACAGAAGAAAAACTCAAATACCATGAATCCACCCCAGAAGTCCCCCTAAACCTACCTGAAGTTCTCCAAAAATCGCAATTTACCATTTTCCACCACGATGACAACGGAAAACGCAACAAAACCCAACGGAGACCATAAAACACGTCACAAACACCCCCAAAAAGAATAGGATCACGCCCAAAAACGAAAGAAAATCCCCAAAATCATAGATCCACCCCAAAACCACCCTAAACCTACCTGATTGTACTGGGTCTGGCTGGAATGTTAACTTTCCCGGCAGCAGCCCATACAGTGCCGTACTCTGTACTTGTAGCTGGAACAGCAGTGTTATCACACCAGTGTTGTGTCTACTGCTGAGCAGCAGTGGCACAGCATTGGGCCTTTCTCTAACCCTCCTAGGGGGTGGGCAAAAAGTGAGGAGAGAAACATCACTATGGCAGCTGACCTAAACCAATCAAAGGGATATTCCATACCATGTGGTGTCACACTCAGCAATAAAAGGTGGAAACAGGAAGAAGAGGGGAGGGGTGGGCTCTCGTTGAGAAGACCTCGGTCCTCCTCTCGAACACCGGCTGCGTGCGTTGAGGCCTTGCTTCAAGGACGTGGTCAATCATCGCTCATTTGTGGGAAGTAGAGAGTAATTTCTTTCCTCTGCACTTCCATATAGCTTTCATTTATTTTGTTTGTTTGTTTTCCTCCCTTGTTCCCCTTTTCCCTTTTACTTCCCCTTAGTTAAATTGTTTAGTTCATGGTAGTCTTTATTTAATTATTATAATTTTTTCCCTTTAAATAATTATCCTTATCTCAACCCGTGAGTTGTTCTTTGCTTTACTTCTCCCCCTCCTCATCTAAAGGAGGGGGAGTGAGAGAGCGGTTGTGGGGTTTAGCTGCCCAGCACGGTAAAAACACCACACTGATGTTCTCCAAAACCCAAAGTCCACTCCCAACCACCATAAAACCCATTAGGAACCCAACAAAGCCCAACGGAGACACCAAAAAACAGCATAAACACCCCAAAAAAGAACAGGATCAACCCCCCAAAAAAAACAGAAAAAAAAAAAAAAAAAACAAAACCATAGATCCATCCCAAAACCATCCTAAACCTACCAGGTGTTCTCCAAAACCCAGAATTTTCCATTTTCCAACATGATTACGAACAAAACCCAACTAAAACCCAACGGAGACCCAAAAACACGTCAAAAACACGCCAAAAAAGAACTGGATCAGAAGAAAAAACCCCAATACCATGAATTTCCCCCCAAACCACCCTAAACTCACTTGATCTTCTCCAAAACCCACAATCCACTCCCATTGAACTTAACGACCAACGAGAACCCAACGAAATCCAATGGAGACCACAAAACACTTCAAAAACACCCCAAACAAGAACGCGATCAACCCCAAACCTGGAAGATAATCCCAAAAGCCATAGATCCACCCCAAAAGTCCCCCTTAACCTACATGATGATCTCCAAAACCCACAATTTACACTTTTCCACCATGATGACAAAGGAAAACCCAACGAAACCCAGCGGAGACCCCAAAACACGTCAAAAACACCCCAAAAAAGAACAGGATCAACCCCCCAAAAAAACAGAAAAAAAAAAAAAAAACAAAACCATAGATCCATCCCAAAACCATCCTAAACCTACCAGGTGTTCTCCAAAACCCAGAATTTTCCATTTTCCAACATGATTACGAACAAAACCCAACTAAAACCCAACGGAGACCCAAAAACACGTCAAAAACACGCCAAAAAAGAACAGGATCAGAAGAAAAAAACCCAATACCATGAATTTCCCCCCAAACCACCCTAAACTCACTTGATCGTCTCCAAAACCCACAATCCACTCCCATTGAACTTAACGACGACTGACAACACAACGAAACCCAACGGAGACCCAAAAACACGTCAAAAATACCCCAGAAAAGAACAGGATCACCCCAAAAAACAGAAGAAAAACTCAAATACCATGAATCCACCCCAGAAGTCCCCCTAAACCTACCTGAAGTTCTCCAAAAATCGCAATTTACCATTTTCCACCACGATGACAACGGAAAACGCAACAAAACCCAACGGAGACCATAAAACACGTCACAAACACCCCCAAAAAGAATAGGATCACGCCCAAAAACGAAAGAAAATCCCCAAAATCATAGATCCACCCCAAAACCACCCTAAACCTACCTGATTGTACTGGGTCTGGCTGGAATGTTAACTTTCCCGGCAGCAGCCCATACAGAGCCGTACTCTGTACTTGTAGCTGGAACAGCAGTGTTATCACACCAGTGTTGTGTCTACTGCTGAGCAGCAGTGGCACAGCATTGGGCCTTTCTCTAACCCTCCTAGGGGGTGGGCAAAAAGTGAGGAGAGAAACATCACTATGGCAGCTGACCTAAACCAATCAAAGGGATATTCCATACCATGTGGTGTCACACTCAGCAATAAAAGGAGGAAACAGGAAGAAGAGGGGAGGGGTGGGCTCTCGTTGAGAAGACCTCGGTCCTCCTCTCGAACACCGGCTGCGTGCGTTGAGGCCTTGCTTCAAGGACGTGGTCAATCATCGCTCATTTGTGGGAAGTAGAGAGTAATTTCTTTCCTCTGCACTTCCATATAGCTTTCATTTATTTTGTTTGTTTGTTTTCCTCCCTTGTTCCCCTTTTCCCTTTTACTTCCCCTTAGTTAAATTGTTTAGTTCATGGTAGTCTTTATTTAATTATTATAATTATTTCCCTTTAAATAATTATCCTTATCTCAACCCGTGAGTTGTTCTTTGCTTTACTTCTCCCCCTCCTCATCTAAAGGAGGGGGAGTGAGAGAGCGGTTGTGGGGTTTAGCTGCCCAGCACGGTAAAAACACCACACTGATGTTCTCCAAAACCCAAAGTCCACTCCCAACCACCATAAAACCCATTAGGAACCCAACAAAGCCCAACGGAGACACCAAAAAACAGCATAAACACCCCAAAAAAGAACAGGATCAACCCCCCAAAAAACAGAAAAAAAAAAAAAAACAAAACCATAGATCCATCCCAAAACCATCCTAAACCTACCAGGTGTTCCCCAAAACCCAGAATTTTCCATTTTCCAACATGATTACGAACAAAACCCAACTAAAACCCAACGGAGACCCAAAAACACGTCAAAAACACGCCAAAAAAGAACTGGATCAGAAGAAAAAACCCCAATACCATGAATTTCCCCCCAAACCACCCTAAACTCACTTGATCTTCTCCAAAACCCACAATCCACTCCCATTGAACTTAACGACCAACGAGAACCCAACGAAATCCAATGGAGACCACAAAACACTTCAAAAACACCCCAAACAAGAACGCGATCAACCCCAAACCTGGAAGATAATCCCAAAAGCCATAGATCCACCCCAAAAGTCCCCCTTAACCTACATGATGATCTCCAAAACCCACAATTTACACTTTTCCACCATGATGACAAAGGAAAACCCAACGAAACCCAGCGGAGACCCCAAAACACGTCAAAAACACCCCAAAAAAGAACAGGATCAACCCCCCAAAAAAACAGAAAAAAAAAAAAAAACCAAAACCATAGATCCATCCCAAAACCATCCTAAACCTACCAGGTGTTCTCCAAAACCCAGAATTTTCCATTTTCCAACATGATTACGAACAAAACCCAACTAAAACCCAACGGAGACCCAAAAACACGTCAAAAACACGCCAAAAAAGAACAGGATCAGAAGAAAAAAACCCAATACCATGAATTTCCCCCCAAACCACCCTAAACTCACTTGATCGTCTCCAAAACCCACAATCCACTCCCATTGAACTTAACGACGACTGACAACACAACGAAACCCAACGGAGACCCAAAAACACGTCAAAAATACCCCAGAAAAGAACAGGATCACCCCAAAAAACAGAAGAAAAACTCAAATACCATGAATCCACCCCAGAAGTCCCCCTAAACCTACCTGAAGTTCTCCAAAAATCGCAATTTACCATTTTCCACCACGATGACAACGGAAAACGCAACAAAACCCAACGGAGACCATAAAACACGTCACAAACACCCCCAAAAAGAATAGGATCACGCCCAAAAACGAAAGAAAATCCCCAAAATCATAGATCCACCCCAAAACCACCCTAAACCTACCTGATTGTACTGGGTCTGGCTGGAATGTTAACTTTCCCGGCAGCAGCCCATACAGAGCCATACTCTGTACTTGTAGCTGGAACAGCAGTGTTATCACACCAGTGTTGTGTCTACTGCTGAGCAGCAGTGGCACAGCATTGGGCCTTTCTCTAACCCTCCTAGGGGGTGGGCAAAAAGTGAGGAGAGAAACATCACTATGGCAGCTGACCTAAACCAATCAAAGGGATATTCCATACCATGTGGTGTCACACTCAGCAATAAAAGGAGGAAACAGGAAGAAGAGGGGAGGGGTGGGCTCTCGTTGAGAAGACCTCGGTCCTCCTCTCGAACACCGGCTGCGTGCGTTGAGGCCTTGCTTCAAGGACGTGGTCAATCATCGCTCATTTGTGGGAAGTAGAGAGTAATTTCTTTCCTCTGCACTTCCATATAGCTTTCATTTATTTTGTTTGTTTGTTTTCCTCCCTTGTTCCCCTTTTCCCTTTTACTTCCCCTTAGTTAAATTGTTTAGTTCATGGTAGTCTTTATTTAATTATTATAATTATTTCCCTTTAAATAATTATCCTTATCTCAACCCGTGAGTTGTTCTTTGCTTTACTTCTCCCCCTCCTCATCTAAAGGAGGGGGAGTGAGAGAGCGGTTGTGGGGTTTAGCTGCCCAGCACGGTAAAAACACCACACTGATGTTCTCCAAAACCCAAAGTCCACTCCCAACCACCATAAAACCCATTAGGAACCCAACAAAGCCCAACGGAGACACCAAAAAACAGCATAAACACCCCAAAAAAGAACAGGATCAACCCCCCAAAAAAACAGAAAAAAAAAAAAAAAAACAAAACCATAGATCCATCCCAAAACCATCCTAAACCTACCAGGTGTTCTCCAAAACCCAGAATTTTCCATTTTCCAACATGATTACGAACAAAACCCAACTAAAACCCAACGGAGACCCAAAAACACGTCAAAAACACGCCAAAAAAGAACTGGATCAGAAGAAAAAACCCCAATACCATGAATTTCCCCCCAAACCACCCTAAACTCACTTGATCTTCTCCAAAACCCACAATCCACTCCCATTGAACTTAACGACCAACGAGAACCCAACGAAATCCAATGGAGACCACAAAACACTTCAAAAACACCCCAAACAAGAACGCGATCAACCCCAAACCTGGAAGATAATCCCAAAAGCCATAGATCCACCCCAAAAGTCCCCCTTAACCTACGTGATGATCTCCAAAACCCACAATTTACACTTTTCCACCATGATGACAAAGGAAAACCCAACGAAACCCAGCGGAGACCCCAAAACACGTCAAAAACACCCCAAAAAAGAACAGGATCAACCCCCCAAAAAAACAGAAAAAAAAAACAAAAACAAAACCATAGATCCATCCCAAAACCATCCTAAACCTACCAGGTGTTCTCCAAAACCCAGAATTTTCCATTTTCCAACATGATTACGAACAAAACCCAACTAAAACCCAACGGAGACCCAAAAACACGTCAAAAACACGCCAAAAAAGAACAGGATCAGAAGAAAAAAACCCAATACCATGAATTTCCCCCCAAACCACCCTAAACTCACTTGATCGTCTCCAAAACCCACAATCCACTCCCATTGAACTTAACGACGACTGACAACACAACGAAACCCAACGGAGACCCAAAAACACGTCAAAAATACCCCAGAAAAGAACAGGATCACCCCAAAAAACAGAAGAAAAACTCAAATACCATGAATCCACCCCAGAAGTCTTCCTAAAACTACCTGAAGTTCTCCAAAAATCGCAATTTACCATTTTCCACCACGATGACAATGGAAAACGCAACAAAACCCAACGGAGACCATAAAACACGTCACAAACACCCCCAAAAAGAATAGGATCACGCCCAAAAACGAAAGAAAATCCCCAAAATCATAGATCCACCCCAAAACCACCCTAAACCTACCTGATTGTACTGGGTCTGGCTGGAATGTTAACTTTCCCGGCAGCAGCCCATACAGTGCCGTACTCTGTACTTGTAGCTGGAACAGCAGTGTTATCACACCAGTGTTGTGTCTACTGCTGAGCAGCAGTGGCACAGCATTGGGCCTTTCTCTAACCCTCCTAGGGGGTGGGCAAAAAGTGAGGAGAGAAACATCACTATGGCAGCTGACCTAAACCAATCAAAGGGATATTCCATACCATGTGGTGTCACACTCAGCAATAAAAGGAGGAAACAGGAAGAAGAGGGGAGGGGTGGGCTCTCGTTGAGAAGACCTCGGTCCTCCTCTCGAACACCGGCTGCGTGCGTTGAGGCCTTGCTTCAAGGATGTGGTCAATCATCGCTCATTTGTGGGAAGTAGAGAGTAATTTCTTTCCTCTGCACTTCCATATAGCTTTCATTTATTTTGTTTGTTTGTTTTCCTCCCTTGTTCCCCTTTTCCCTTTTACTTCCCCTTAGTTAAATTGTTTAGTTCATGGTAGTCTTTATTTAATTATTATAATTATTTCCCTTTAAATAATTATCCTTATCTCAACCCGTGAGTTGTTCTTTGCTTTACTTCTCCCCCTCCTCATCTAAAGGAGGGGGAGTGAGAGAGCGGTTGTGGGGTTTAGCTGCCCAGCACGGTAAAAACACCACACTGATGTTCTCCAAAACCCAAAGTCCACTCCCAACCACTATAAAACCCATTAGGAACCCAACAAAGCCCAACGGAGACACCAAAAAACAGCATAAACACCCCAAAAAAGAACAGGATCAACCCCCCAAAAAAACAGAAAAAAAAAAAAAAAAAACAAAACCATAGATCCATCCCAAAACCATCCTAAACCTACCAGGTGTTCTCCAAAACCCAGAATTTTCCATTTTCCAACATGATTACGAACAAAACCCAACTAAAACCCAACGGAGACCCAAAAACACGTCAAAAACACGCCAAAAAAGAACTGGATCAGAAGAAAAAACCCCAATACCATGAATTTCCCCCCAAACCACCCTAAACTCACTTGATCTTCTCCAAAACCCACAATCCACTCCCATTGAACTTAACGACCAACGAGAACCCAACGAAATCCAATGGAGACCACAAAACACTTCAAAAACACCCCAAACAAGAACGCGATCAACCCCAAACCTGGAAGATAATCCCAAAAGCCATAGATCCACCCCAAAAGTCCCCCTTAACCTACGTGATGATCTCCAAAACCCACAATTTACACTTTTCCACCATGATGACAAAGGAAAACCCAACGAAACCCAGCGGAGACCCCAAAACACGTCAAAAACACCCCAAAAAAGAACAGGATCAACCCCCCAAAAAAACAGAAAAAAAAAAAAAAAAAAAAAAAACATAGATCCATCCCAAAACCATCCTAAACCTACCAGGTGTTCTCCAAAACCCAGAATTTTCCATTTTCCAACATGATTACGAACAAAACCCAACTAAAACCCAACGGAGACCCAAAAACACGTCAAAAACACGCCAAAAAAGAACAGGATCAGAAGAAAAAAACCCAATACCATGAATTTCCCCCCAAACCACCCTAAACTCACTTGATCGTCTCCAAAACCCACAATCCACTCCCATTGAACTTAACGACGACTGACAACACAACGAAACCCAACGGAGACCCAAAAACACGTCAAAAATACCCCAGAAAAGAACAGGATCACCCCAAAAAACAGAAGAAAAACTCAAATACCATGAATCCACCCCAGAAGTCCCCCTAAACCTACCTGAAGTTCTCCAAAAATCGCAATTTACCATTTTCCACCACGATGACAACGGAAAACGCAACAAAACCCAACGGAGACCATAAAACACGTCACAAACACCCCCAAAAAGAATAGGATCACGCCCAAAAACGAAAGAAAATCCCCAAAATCATAGATCCACCCCAAAACCACCCTAAACCTACCTGATTGTACTGGGTCTGGCTGGAATGTTAACTTTCCCGGCAGCAGCCCATACAGAGCCGTACTCTGTACTTGTAGCTGGAACAGCAGTGTTATCACACCAGTGTTGTGTCTACTGCTGAGCAGCAGTGGCACAGCATTGGGCCTTTCTCTAACCCTCCTAGGGGGTGGGCAAAAAGTGAGGAGAGAAACATCACTATGGCAGCTGACCTAAACCAATCAAAGGGATATTCCATACCATGTGGTGTCACACTCAGCAATAAAAGGAGGAAACAGGAAGAAGAGGGGAGGGGTGGGCTCTCGTTGAGAAGACCTCGGTCCTCCTCTCGAACACCGGCTGCGTGCGTTGAGGCCTTGCTTCAAGGACGTGGTCAATCATCGCTCATTTGTGGGAAGTAGAGAGTAATTTCTTTCCTCTGCACTTCCATATAGCTTTCATTTATTTTGTTTGTTTGTTTTCCTCCCTTGTTCCCCTTTTCCCTTTTACTTCCCCTTAGTTAAATTGTTTAGTTCATGGTAGTCTTTATTTAATTATTATAATTATTTCCCTTTAAATAATTATCCTTATCTCAACCCGTGAGTTGTTCTTTGCTTTACTTCTCCCCCTCCTCATCTAAAGGAGGGGGAGTGAGAGAGCGGTTGTGGGGTTTAGCTGCCCAGCACGGTAAAAACACCACACTGATGTTCTCCAAAACCCAAAGTCCACTCCCAACCACCATAAAACCCATTAGGAACCCAACAAAGCCCAACGGAGACACCAAAAAACAGCATAAACACCCCAAAAAAGAACAGGATCAACCCCCCAAAAAACAGAAAAAAAAAAAAAAACAAAACCATAGATCCATCCCAAAACCATCCTAAACCTACCAGGTGTTCCCCAAAACCCAGAATTTTCCATTTTCCAACATGATTACGAACAAAACCCAACTAAAACCCAACGGAGACCCAAAAACACGTCAAAAACACGCCAAAAAAGAACTGGATCAGAAGAAAATACCCCAATACCATGAATTTCCCCCCAAACCACCCTAAACTCACTTGATCTTCTCCAAAACCCACAATCCACTCCCATTGAACTTAACGACCAACGAGAACCCAACGAAATCCAATGGAGACCACAAAACACTTCAAAAACACCCCAAACAAGAACGCAATCAACCCCAAACCTGGAAGATAATCCCAAAAGCCATAGATCCACCCCAAAAGTCCCCCTTAACCTACATGATGATCTCCAAAACCCACAATTTACACTTTTCCACCATGATGACAAAGGAAAACCCAACGAAACCCAGCGGAGACGCCAAAACACGTCAAAAACACCCCAAAAAAGAACAGGATCAACCCCCCAAAAAAACAGAAAAAAAAAAAAAAAACAAAACCATAGATCCATCCCAAAACCATCCTAAACCTACCAGGTGTTCTCCAAAACCCAGAATTTTCCATTTTCCAACATGATTACGAACAAAACCCAACTAAAACCCAACGGAGACCCAAAAACACGTCAAAAACACGCCAAAAAAGAACAGGATCAGAAGAAAAAAACCCAATACCATGAATTTCCCCCCAAACCACCCTAAACTCACTTGATCGTCTCCAAAACCCACAATCCACTCCCATTGAACTTAACGACGACTGACAACACAACGAAACCCAACGGAGACCCAAAAACACGTCAAAAATACCCCAGAAAAGAACAGGATCACCCCAAAAAACAGAAGAAAAACTCAAATACCATGAATCCACCCCAGAAGTCCCCCTAAACCTACCTGAAGTTCTCCAAAAATCGCAATTTACCATTTTCCACCACGATGACAACGGAAAACGCAACAAAACCCAACGGAGACCATAAAACACGTCACAAACACCCCCAAAAAGAATAGGATCACGCCCAAAAACGAAAGAAAATCCCCAAAATCATAGATCCACCCCAAAACCACCCTAAACCTACCTGATTGTACTGGGTCTGGCTGGAATGTTAACTTTCCCGGCAGCAGCCCATACAGAGCCGTACTCTGTACTTGTAGCTGGAACAGCAGTGTTATCACACCAGTGTTGTGTCTACTGCTGAGCAGCAGTGGCACAGCATTGGGCCTTTCTCTAACCCTCCTAGGGGGTGGGCAAAAAGTGAGGAGAGAAACATCACTATGGCAGCTGACCTAAACCAATCAAAGGGATATTCCATACCATGTGGTGTCACACTCAGCAATAAAAGGAGGAAACAGGAAGAAGAGGGGAGGGGTGGGCTCTCGTTGAGAAGACCTCGGTCCTCCTCTCGAACACCGGCTGCGTGCGTTGAGGCCTTGCTTCAAGGACGTGGTCAATCATCGCTCATTTGTGGGAAGTAGAGAGTAATTTCTTTCCTCTGCACTTCCATATAGCTTTCATTTATTTTGTTTGTTTGTTTTCCTCCCTTGTTCCCCTTTTCCCTTTTACTTCCCCTTAGTTAAATTGTTTAGTTCATGGTAGTCTTTATTTAATTATTATAATTATTTCCCTTTAAATAATTATCCTTATCTCAACCCGTGAGTTGTTCTTTGCTTTACTTCTCCCCCTCCTCATCTAAAGGAGGGGGAGTGAGAGAGCGGTTGTGGGGTTTAGCTGCCCAGCACGGTAAAAACACCACACTGATGTTCTCCAAAACCCAAAGTCCACTCCCAACCACCATAAAACCCATTAGGAACCCAACAAAGCCCAACGGAGACACCAAAAAACAGCATAAACACCCCAAAAAAGAACAGGATCAACCCCCCAAAAAAACAGAAAAAAAAAAAAAAAAAACAAAACCATAGATCCATCCCAAAACCATCCTAAACCTACCAGGTGTTCTCCAAAACCCAGAATTTTCCATTTTCCAACATGATTACGAACAAAACCCAACTAAAACCCAACGGAGACCCAAAAACACGTCAAAAACACGCCAAAAAAGAACTGGATCAGAAGAAAAAACCCCAATACCATGAATTTCCCCCCAAACCACCCTAAACTCACTTGATCTTCTCCAAAACCCACAATCCACTCCCATTGAACTTAACGACCAACGAGAACCCAACGAAATCCAATGGAGACCACAAAACACTTCAAAAACACCCCAAACAAGAACGCGATCAACCCCAAACCTGGAAGATAATCCCAAAAGCCATAGATCCACCCCAAAAGTCCCCCTTAACCTACGTGATGATCTCCAAAACCCACAATTTACACTTTTCCACCATGATGACAAAGGAAAACCCAACGAAACCCAGCGGAGACCCCAAAACACGTCAAAAACACCCCAAAAAAGAACAGGATCAACCCCCCAAAAAAACAGAAAAAAAAAAAAAAAAAAAAAAACCATAGATCCATCCCAAAACCATCCTAAACCTACCAGGTGTTCTCCAAAACCCAGAATTTTCCATTTTCCAACATGATTACGAACAAAACCCAACTAAAACCCAACGGAGACCCAAAAACACGTCAAAAACACGCCAAAAAAGAACAGGATCAGAAGAAAAAAACCCAATACCATGAATTTCCCCCCAAACCACCCTAAACTCACTTGATCGTCTCCAAAACCCACAATCCACTCCCATTGAACTTAACGACGACTGACAACACAACGAAACCCAACGGAGACCCAAAAACACGTCAAAAATACCCCAGAAAAGAACAGGATCACCCCAAAAAACAGAAGAAAAACTCAAATACCATGAATCCACCCCAGAAGTCCCCCTAAACCTACCTGAAGTTCTCCAAAAATCGCAATTTACCATTTTCCACCACGATGACAACGGAAAACGCAACAAAACCCAACGGAGACCATAAAACACGTCACAAACACCCCCAAAAAGAATAGGATCACGCCCAAAAACGAAAGAAAATCCCCAAAATCATAGATCCACCCCAAAACCACCCTAAACCTACCTGATTGTACTGGGTCTGGCTGGAATGTTAACTTTCCCGGCAGCAGCCCATACAGAGCCGTACTCTGTACTTGTAGCTGGAACAGCAGTGTTATCACACCAGTGTTGTGTCTACTGCTGAGCAGCAGTGGCACAGCATTGGGCCTTTCTCTAACCCTCCTAGGGGGTGGGCAAAAAGTGAGGAGAGAAACATCACTATGGCAGCTGACCTAAACCAATCAAAGGGATATTCCATACCATGTGGTGTCACACTCAGCAATAAAAGGAGGAAACAGGAAGAAGAGGGGAGGGGTGGGCTCTCGTTGAGAAGACCTCGGTCCTCCTCTCGAACACCGGCTGCGTGCGTTGAGGCCTTGCTTCAAGGACGTGGTCAATCATCGCTCATTTGTGGGAAGTAGAGAGTAATTTCTTTCCTCTGCACTTCCATATAGCTTTCATTTATTTTGTTTGTTTGTTTTCCTCCCTTGTTCCCCTTTTCCCTTTTACTTCCCCTTAGTTAAATTGTTTAGTTCATGGTAGTCTTTATTTAATTATTATAATTATTTCCCTTTAAATAATTATCCTTATCTCAACCCGTGAGTTGTTCTTTGCTTTACTTCTCCCCCTCCTCATCTAAAGGAGGGGGAGTGAGAGAGCGGTTGTGGGGTTTAGCTGCCCAGCACGGTAAAAACACCACACTGATGTTCTCCAAAACCCAAAGTCCACTCCCAACCACCATAAAACCCATTAGGAACCCAACAAAGCCCAACGGAGACACCAAAAAACAGCATAAACACCCCAAAAAAGAACAGGATCAACCCCCCAAAAAAACAGAAAAAAAAAAAAAAAAAACAAAACCATAGATCCATCCCAAAACCATCCTAAACCTACCAGGTGTTCTCCAAAACCCAGAATTTTCCATTTTCCAACATGATTACGAACAAAACCCAACTAAAACCCAACGGAGACCCAAAAACACGTCAAAAACACGCCAAAAAAGAACAGGATCAGAAGAAAAAAACCCAATACCATGAATTTCCCCCCAAACCACCCTAAACTCACTTGATCGTCTCCAAAACCCACAATCCACTCCCATTGAACTTAACGACGACTGACAACACAACGAAACCCAACGGAGACCCAAAAACACGTCAAAAATACCCCAGAAAAGAACAGGATCACCCCAAAAAACAGAAGAAAAACTCAAATACCATGAATCCACCCCAGAAGTCTTCCTAAAACTACCTGAAGTTCTCCAAAAATCGCAATTTACCATTTTCCACCACGATGACAACGGAAAACGCAACAAAACCCAACGGAGACCATAAAACACGTCACAAACACCCCCAAAAAGAATAGGATCACGCCCAAAAACGAAAGAAAATCCCCAAAATCATAGATCCACCCCAAAACCACCCTAAACATACCTGATTGTACTGGGTCTGGCTGGAATGTTAACTTTCCCGGCAGCAGCCCATACAGAGCCGTACTCTGTACTTGTAGCTGGAACAGCAGTGTTATCACACCAGTGTTGTGTCTACTGCTGAGCAGCAGTGGCACAGCATTGGGCCTTTCTCTAACCCTCCTAGGGGGTGGGCAAAAAGTGAGGAGAGAAACATCACTATGGCAGCTGACCTAAACCAATCAAAGGGATATTCCATACCATGTGGTGTCACACTCAGCAATAAAAGGAGGAAACAGGAAGAAGAGGGGAGGGGTGGGCTCTCGTTGAGAAGACCTCGGTCCTCCTCTCGAACACCGGCTGCGTGCGTTGAGGCCTTGCTTCAAGGACGTGGTCAATCATCGCTCATTTGTGGGAAGTAGAGAGTAATTTCTTTCCTCTGCACTTCCATATAGCTTTCATTTATTTTGTTTGTTTGTTTTCCTCCCTTGTTCCCCTTTTCCCTTTTACTTCCCCTTAGTTAAATTGTTTAGTTCATGGTAGTCTTTATTTAATTATTATAATTATTTCCCTTTAAATAATTATCCTTATCTCAACCCGTGAGTTGTTCTTTGCTTTACTTCTCCCCCTCCTCATCTAAAGGAGGGGGAGTGAGAGAGCGGTTGTGGGGTTTAGCTGCCCAGCACGGTAAAAACACCACACTGATGTTCTCCAAAACCCAAAGTCCACTCCCAACCACCATAAAACCCATTAGGAACCCAACAAAGCCCAACGGAGACACCAAAAAACAGCATAAACACCCCAAAAAAGAACAGGATCAACCCCCCAAAAAAACAGAAAAAAAAAAAAAAAAAACAAAACCATAGATCCATCCCAAAACCATCCTAAACCTACCAGGTGTTCTCCAAAACCCAGAATTTTCCATTTTCCAACATGATTACGAACAAAACCCAACTAAAACCCAACGGAGACCCAAAAACACGTCAAAAACACGCCAAAAAAGAACTGGATCAGAAGAAAAAACCCCAATACCATGAATTTCCCCCCAAACCACCCTAAACTCACTTGATCTTCTCCAAAACCCACAATCCACTCCCATTGAACTTAACGACCAACGAGAACCCAACGAAATCCAATGGAGACCACAAAACACTTCAAAAACACCCCAAACAAGAACGCGATCAACCCCAAACCTGGAAGATAATCCCAAAAGCCATAGATCCACCCCAAAAGTCCCCCTTAACCTACGTGATGATCTCCAAAACCAACAATTTACACTTTTCCACCATGATGACAAAGGAAAACCCAACGAAACCCAGCGGAGACCCCAAAACACGTCAAAAACACCCCAAAAAAGAACAGGATCAACCCCCCAAAAAAACAGAAAAAAAAAAAAAAAAAAAAAAACATAGATCCATCCCAAAACCATCCTAAACCTACCAGGTGTTCTCCAAAACCCAGAATTTTCCATTTTCCAACATGATTACGAACAAAACCCAACTAAAACCCAACGGAGACCCAAAAACACGTCAAAAACACGCCAAAAAAGAACAGGATCAGAAGAAAAAAACCCAATACCATGAATTTCCCCCCAAACCACCCTAAACTCACTTGATCGTCTCCAAAACCCACAATCCACTCCCATTGAACTTAACGACGACTGACAACACAACGAAACCCAACGGAGACCCAAAAACACGTCAAAAATACCCCAGAAAAGAACAGGATCACCCCAAAAAACAGAAGAAAAACTCAAATACCATGAATCCACCCCAGAAGTCTTCCTAAAACTACCTGAAGTTCTCCAAAAATCGCAATTTACCATTTTCCACCACGATGACAACGGAAAACGCAACAAAACCCAACGGAGACCATAAAACACGTCACAAACACCCCCAAAAAGAATAGGATCACGCCCAAAAACGAAAGAAAATCCCCAAAATCATAGATCCACCCCAAAACCACCCTAAACCTACCTGATTGTACTGGGTCTGGCTGGAATGTTAACTTTCCCGGCAGCAGCCCATACAGAGCCGTACTCTGTACTTGTAGCTGGAACAGCAGTGTTATCACACCAGTGTTGTGTCTACTGCTGAGCAGCAGTGGCACAGCATTGGGCCTTTCTCTAACCCTCCTAGGGGGTGGGCAAAAAGTGAGGAGAGAAACATCACTATGGCAGCTGACCTAAACCAATCAAAGGGATATTCCATACCATGTGGTGTCACACTCAGCAATAAAAGGAGGAAACAGGAAGAAGAGGGGAGGGGTGGGCTCTCGTTGAGAAGACCTCGGTCCTCCTCTCGAACACCGGCTGCGTGCGTTGAGGCCTTGCTTCAAGGACGTGGTCAATCATCGCTCATTTGTGGGAAGTAGAGAGTAATTTCTTTCCTCTGCACTTCCATATAGCTTTCATTTATTTTGTTTGTTTGTTTTCCTCCCTTGTTCCCCTTTTCCCTTTTACTTCCCCTTAGTTAAATTGTTTAGTTCATGGTAGTCTTTATTTAATTATTATAATTATTTCCCTTTAAATAATTATCCTTATCTCAACCCGTGAGTTGTTCTTTGCTTTACTTCTCCCCCTCCTCATCTAAAGGAGGGGGAGTGAGAGAGCGGTTGTGGGGTTTAGCTGCCCAGCACGGTAAAAACACCACACTGATGTTCTCCAAAACCCAAAGTCCACTCCCAACCACCATAAAACCCATTAGGAACCCAACAAAGCCCAACGGAGACACCAAAAAACAGCATAAACACCCCAAAAAAGAACAGGATCAACCCCCCAAAAAACAGAAAAAAAAAAAAAAAAAAAACCATAGATCCATCCCAAAACCATCCTAAACCTACCAGGTGTTCCCCAAAACCCAGAATTTTCCATTTTCCAACATGATTACGAACAAAACCCAACTAAAACCCAACGGAGACCCAAAAACACGTCAAAAACACGCCAAAAAAGAACTGGATCAGAAGAAAAAACCCCAATACCATGAATTTCCCCCCAAACCACCCTAAACTCACTTGATCTTCTCCAAAACCCACAATCCACTCCCATTGAACTTAACGACCAACGAGAACCCAACGAAATCCAATGGAGACCACAAAACACTTCAAAAACACCCCAAACAAGAACGCGATCAACCCCAAACCTGGAAGATAATCCCAAAAGCCATAGATCCACCCCAAAAGTCCCCCTTAACCTACATGATGATCTCCAAAACCCACAATTTACACTTTTCCACCATGATGACAAAGGAAAACCCAACGAAACCCAGCGGAGACCCCAAAACACGTCAAAAACACCCCAAAAAAGAACAGGATCAACCCCCCAAAAAAACAGAAAAAAAAAAAAAAAAAACAAAACCATAGATCCATCCCAAAACCATCCTAAACCTACCAGGTGTTCTCCAAAACCCAGAATTTTCCATTTTCCAACATGATTACGAACAAAACCCAACTAAAACCCAACGGAGACCCAAAAACACGTCAAAAACACGCCAAAAAAGAACAGGATCAGAAGAAAAAAACCCAATACCATGAATTTCCCCCCAAACCACCCTAAACTCACTTGATCGTCTCCAAAACCCACAATCCACTCCCATTGAACTTAACGACGACTGACAACACAACGAAACCCAACGGAGACCCAAAAACACGTCAAAAATACCCCAGAAAAGAACAGGATCACCCCAAAAAACAGAAGAAAAACTCAAATACCATGAATCCACCCCAGAAGTCCCCCTAAACCTACCTGAAGTTCTCCAAAAATCGCAATTTACCATTTTCCACCACGATGACAACGGAAAACGCAACAAAACCCAACGGAGACCATAAAACACGTCACAAACACCCCCAAAAAGAATAGGATCACGCCCAAAAACGAAAGAAAATCCCCAAAATCATAGATCCACCCCAAAACCACCCTAAACCTACCTGATTGTACTGGGTCTGGCTGGAATGTTAACTTTCCCGGCAGCAGCCCATACAGAGCCGTACTCTGTACTTGTAGCTGGAACAGCAGTGTTATCACACCAGTGTTGTGTCTACTGCTGAGCAGCAGTGGCACAGCATTGGGCCTTTCTCTAACCCTCCTAGGGGGTGGGCAAAAAGTGAGGAGAGAAACATCACTATGGCAGCTGACCTAAACCAATCAAAGGGATATTCCATACCATGTGGTGTCACACTCAGCAATAAAAGGAGGAAACAGGAAGAAGAGGGGAGGGGTGGGCTCTCGTTGAGAAGACCTCGGTCCTCCTCTCGAACACCGGCTGCGTGCGTTGAGGCCTTGCTTCAAGGACGTGGTCAATCATCGCTCATTTGTGGGAAGTAGAGAGTAATTTCTTTCCTCTGCACTTCCATATAGCTTTCATTTATTTTGTTTGTTTGTTTTCCTCCCTTGTTCCCCTTTTCCCTTTTACTTCCCCTTAGTTAAATTGTTTAGTTCATGGTAGTCTTTATTTAATTATTATAATTATTTCCCTTTAAATAATTATCCTTATCTCAACCCGTGAGTTGTTCTTTGCTTTACTTCTCCCCCTCCTCATCTAAAGGAGGGGGAGTGAGAGAGCGGTTGTGGGGTTTAGCTGCCCAGCACGGTAAAAACACCACACTGATGTTCTCCAAAACCCAAAGTCCACTCCCAACCACCATAAAACCCATTAGGAACCCAACAAAGCCCAACGGAGACACCAAAAAACAGCATAAACACCCCAAAAAAGAACAGGATCAACCCCCCAAAAAACAGAAAAAAAAAAAAAAACAAAACCATAGATCCATCCCAAAACCATCCTAAACCTACCAGGTGTTCCCCAAAACCCAGAATTTTCCATTTTCCAACATGATTACGAACAAAACCCAACTAAAACCCAACGGAGACCCAAAAACACGTCAAAAACACGCCAAAAAAGAACTGGATCAGAAGAAAATACCCCAATACCATGAATTTCCCCGCAAACCACCCTAAACTCACTTGATCTTCTCCAAAACCCACAATCCACTCCCATTGAACTTAACGACCAACGAGAACCCAACGAAATCCAATGGAGACCACAAAACACTTCAAAAACACCCCAAACAAGAACGCGATCAACCCCAAACCTGGAAGATAATCCCAAAAGCCATAGATCCACCCCAAAAGTCCCCCTTAACCTACATGATGATCTCCAAAACCCACAATTTACACTTTTCCACCATGATGACAAAGGAAAACCCAACGAAACCCAGCGGAGACGCCAAAACACGTCAAAAACACCCCAAAAAAGAACAGGATCAACCCCCCAAAAAAACAGAAAAAAAAAAAAAAAACAAAACCATAGATCCATCCCAAAACCATCCTAAACCTACCAGGTGTTCTCCAAAACCCAGAATTTTCCATTTTCCAACATGATTACGAACAAAACCCAACTAAAACCCAACGGAGACCCAAAAACACGTCAAAAACACGCCAAAAAAGAACAGGATCAGAAGAAAAAAACCCAATACCATGAATTTCCCCCCAAACCACCCTAAACTCACTTGATCGTCTCCAAAACCCACAATCCACTCCCATTGAACTTAACGACGACTGACAACACAACGAAACCCAACGGAGACCCAAAAACACGTCAAAAATACCCCAGAAAAGAACAGGATCACCCCAAAAAACAGAAGAAAAACTCAAATACCATGAATCCACCCCAGAAGTCCCCCTAAACCTACCTGAAGTTCTCCAAAAATCGCAATTTACCATTTTCCACCACGATGACAACGGAAAACGCAACAAAACCCAACGGAGACCATAAAACACGTCACAAACACCCCCAAAAAGAATAGGATCACGCCCAAAAACGAAAGAAAATCCCCAAAATCATAGATCCACCCCAAAACCACCCTAAACCTACCTGATTGTACTGGGTCTGGCTGGAATGTTAACTTTCCCGGCAGCAGCCCATACAGAGCCGTACTCTGTACTTGTAGCTGGAACAGCAGTGTTATCACACCAGTGTTGTGTCTACTGCTGAGCAGCAGTGGCACAGCATTGGGCCTTTCTCTAACCCTCCTAGGGGGTGGGCAAAAAGTGAGGAGAGAAACATCACTATGGCAGCTGACCTAAACCAATCAAAGGGATATTCCATACCATGTGGTGTCACACTCAGCAATAAAAGGAGGAAACAGGAAGAAGAGGGGAGGGGTGGGCTCTCGTTGAGAAGACCTCGGTCCTCCTCTCGAACACCGGCTGCGTGCGTTGAGGCCTTGCTTCAAGGATGTGGTCAATCATCGCTCATTTGTGGGAAGTAGAGAGTAATTTCTTTCCTCTGCACTTCCATATAGCTTTCATTTATTTTGTTTGTTTGTTTTCCTCCCTTGTTCCCCTTTTCCCTTTTACTTCCCCTTAGTTAAATTGTTTAGTTCATGGTAGTCTTTATTTAATTATTATAATTATTTCCCTTTAAATAATTATCCTTATCTCAACCCGTGAGTTGTTCTTTGCTTTACTTCTCCCCCTCCTCATCTAAAGGAGGGGGAGTGAGAGAGCGGTTGTGGGGTTTAGCTGCCCAGCACGGTAAAAACACCACACTGATGTTCTCCAAAACCCAAAGTCCACTCCCAACCACCATAAAACCCATTAGGAACCCAACAAAGCCCAACGGAGACACCAAAAAACAGCATAAACACCCCAAAAAAGAACAGGATCAACCCCCCAAAAAAACAGAAAAAAAAAAAAAAAAAACAAAACCATAGATCCATCCCAAAACCATCCTAAACCTACCAGGTGTTCTCCAAAACCCAGAATTTTCCATTTTCCAACATGATTACGAACAAAACCCAACTAAAACCCAACGGAGACCCAAAAACACGTCAAAAACACGCCAAAAAAGAACTGGATCAGAAGAAAAAACCCCAATACCATGAATTTCCCCCCAAACCACCCTAAACTCACTTGATCTTCTCCAAAACCCACAATCCACTCCCATTGAACTTAACGACCAACGAGAACCCAACGAAATCCAATGGAGACCACAAAACACTTCAAAAACACCCCAAACAAGAACGCGATCAACCCCAAACCTGGAAGATAATCCCAAAAGCCATAGATCCACCCCAAAAGTCCCCCTTAACCTACGTGATGATCTCCAAAACCCACAATTTACACTTTTCCACCATGATGACAAAGGAAAACCCAACGAAACCCAGCGGAGACCCCAAAACACGTCAAAAACACCCCAAAAAAGAACAGGATCAACCCCCCAAAAAAACAGAAAAAAAAAAAAAAAAAAAAAAACCATAGATCCATCCCAAAACCATCCTAAACCTACCAGGTGTTCTCCAAAACCCAGAATTTTCCATTTTCCAACATGATTACGAACAAAACCCAACTAAAACCCAACGGAGACCCAAAAACACGTCAAAAACACGCCAAAAAAGAACAGGATCAGAAGAAAAAAACCCAATACCATGAATTTCCCCCCAAACCACCCTAAACTCACTTGATCGTCTCCAAAACCCACAATCCACTCCCATTGAACTTAACGACGACTGACAACACAACGAAACCCAACGGAGACCCAAAAACACGTCAAAAATACCCCAGAAAAGAACAGGATCACCCCAAAAAACAGAAGAAAAACTCAAATACCATGAATCCACCCCAGAAGTCCCCCTAAACCTACCTGAAGTTCTCCAAAAATCGCAATTTACCATTTTCCACCACGATGACAACGGAAAACGCAACAAAACCCAACGGAGACCATAAAACACGTCACAAACACCCCCAAAAAGAATAGGATCACGCCCAAAAACGAAAGAAAATCCCCAAAATCATAGATCCACCCCAAAACCACCCTAAACCTACCTGATTGTACTGGGTCTGGCTGGAATGTTAACTTTCCCGGCAGCAGCCCATACAGTGCCGTACTCTGTACTTGTAGCTGGAACAGCAGTGTTATCACACCAGTGTTGTGTCTACTGCTGAGCAGCAGTGGCACAGCATTGGGCCTTTCTCTAACCCTCCTAGGGGGTGGGCAAAAAGTGAGGAGAGAAACATCACTATGGCAGCTGACCTAAACCAATCAAAGGGATATTCCATACCATGTGGTGTCACACTCAGCAATAAAAGGAGGAAACAGGAAGAAGAGGGGAGGGGTGGGCTCTCGTTGAGAAGACCTCGGTCCTCCTCTCGAACACCGGCTGCGTGCGTTGAGGCCTTGCTTCAAGGACGTGGTCAATCATCGCTCATTTGTGGGAAGTAGAGAGTAATTTCTTTCCTCTGCACTTCCATATAGCTTTCATTTATTTTGTTTGTTTGTTTTCCTCCCTTGTTCCCCTTTTCCCTTTTACTTCCCCTTAGTTAAATTGTTTAGTTCATGGTAGTCTTTATTTAATTATTATAATTATTTCCCTTTAAATAATTATCCTTATCTCAACCCGTGAGTTGTTCTTTGCTTTACTTCTCCCCCTCCTCATCTAAAGGAGGGGGAGTGAGAGAGCGGTTGTGGGGTTTAGCTGCCCAGCACGGTAAAAACACCACACTGATGTTCTCCAAAACCCAAAGTCCACTCCCAACCACCATAAAACCCATTAGGAACCCAACAAAGCCCAACGGAGACACCAAAAAACAGCATAAACACCCCAAAAAAGAACAGGATCAACCCCCCAGAAAAACAGAAAAAAAAAAAAAAAAAACAAAACCATAGATCCATCCCAAAACCATCCTAAACCTACCAGGTGTTCTCCAAAACCCAGAATTTTCCATTTTCCAACATGATTACGAACAAAACCCAACTAAAACCCAACGGAGACCCAAAAACACGTCAAAAACACGCCAAAAAAGAACTGGATCAGAAGAAAAAACCCCAATACCATGAATTTCCCCCCAAACCACCCTAAACTCACTTGATCTTCTCCAAAACCCACAATCCACTCCCATTGAACTTAACGACCAACGAGAACCCAACGAAATCCAATGGAGACCACAAAACACTTCAAAAACACCCCAAACAAGAACGCGATCAACCCCAAACCTGGAAGATAATCCCAAAAGCCATAGATCCACCCCAAAAGTCCCCCTTAACCTACGTGATGATCTCCAAAACCAACAATTTACACTTTTCCACCATGATGACAAAGGAAAACCCAACGAAACCCAGCGGAGACCCCAAAACACGTCAAAAACACCCCAAAAAAGAACAGGATCAACCCCCCAAAAAAACAGAAAAAAAAAAAAAAAAAAAAAAAACATAGATCCATCCCAAAACCATCCTAAACCTACCAGGTGTTCTCCAAAACCCAGAATTTTCCATTTTCCAACATGATTACGAACAAAACCCAACTAAAACCCAACGGAGACCCAAAAACACGTCAAAAACACGCCAAAAAAGAACAGGATCAGAAGAAAAAAACCCAATACCATGAATTTCCCCCCAAACCACCCTAAACTCACTTGATCGTCTCCAAAACCCACAATCCACTCCCATTGAACTTAACGACGACTGACAACACAACGAAACCCAACGGAGACCCAAAAACACGTCAAAAATACCCCAGAAAAGAACAGGATCACCCCAAAAAACAGAAGAAAAACTCAAATACCATGAATCCACCCCAGAAGTCTTCCTAAAACTACCTGAAGTTCTCCAAAAATCGCAATTTACCATTTTCCACCACGATGACAACGGAAAACGCAACAAAACCCAACGGAGACCATAAAACACGTCACAAACACCCCCAAAAAGAATAGGATCACGCCCAAAAACGAAAGAAAATCCCCAAAATCATAGATCCACCCCAAAACCACCCTAAACCTACCTGATTGTACTGGGTCTGGCTGGAATGTTAACTTTCCCGGCAGCAGCCCATACAGTGCCGTACTCTGTACTTGTAGCTGGAACAGCAGTGTTATCACACCAGTGTTGTGTCTACTGCTGAGCAGCAGTGGCACAGCATTGGGCCTTTCTCTAACCCTCCTAGGGGGTGGGCAAAAAGTGAGGAGAGAAACATCACTATGGCAGCTGACCTAAACCAATCAAAGGGATATTCCATACCATGTGGTGTCACACTCAGCAATAAAAGGAGGAAACAGGAAGAAGAGGGGAGGGGTGGGCTCTCGTTGAGAAGACCTCGGTCCTCCTCTCGAACACCGGCTGCGTGCGTTGAGGCCTTGCTTCAAGGACGTGGTCAATCATCGCTCATTTGTGGGAAGTAGAGAGTAATTTCTTTCCTCTGCACTTCCATATAGCTTTCATTTATTTTGTTTGTTTGTTTTCCTCCCTTGTTCCCCTTTTCCCTTTTACTTCCCCTTAGTTAAATTGTTTAGTTCATGGTAGTCTTTATTTAATTATTATAATTATTTCCCTTTAAATAATTATCCTTATCTCAACCCGTGAGTTGTTCTTTGCTTTACTTCTCCCCCTCCTCATCTAAAGGAGGGGGAGTGAGAGAGCGGTTGTGGGGTTTAGCTGCCCAGCACGGTAAAAACACCACACTGATGTTCTCCAAAACCCAAAGTCCACTCCCAACCACCATAAAACCCATTAGGAACCCAACAAAGCCCAACGGAGACACCAAAAAACAGCATAAACACCCCAAAAAAGAACAGGATCAACCCCCCAAAAAACAGAAAAAAAAAAAAAAACAAAACCATAGATCCATCCCAAAACCATCCTAAACCTACCAGGTGTTCCCCAAAACCCAGAATTTTCCATTTTCCAACATGATTACGAACAAAACCCAACTAAAACCCAACGGAGACCCAAAAACACGTCAAAAACACGCCAAAAAAGAACTGGATCAGAAGAAAAAACCCCAATACCATGAATTTCCCCCCAAACCACCCTAAACTCACTTGATCTTCTCCAAAACCCACAATCCACTCCCATTGAACTTAACGACCAACGAGAACCCAACGAAATCCAATGGAGACCACAAAACACTTCAAAAACACCCCAAACAAGAACGCGATCAACCCCAAACCTGGAAGATAATCCCAAAAGCCATAGATCCACCCCAAAAGTCCCCCTTAACCTACATGATGATCTCCAAAACCCACAATTTACACTTTTCCACCATGATGACAAAGGAAAACCCAACGAAACCCAGCGGAGACCCCAAAACACGTCAAAAACACCCCAAAAAAGAACAGGATCAACCCCCCAAAAAAACAGAAAAAAAAAAAAAACCAAAACCATAGATCCATCCCAAAACCATCCTAAACCTACCAGGTGTTCTCCAAAACCCAGAATTTTCCATTTTCCAACATGATTACGAACAAAACCCAACTAAAACCCAACGGAGACCCAAAAACACGTCAAAAACACGCCAAAAAAGAACAGGATCAGAAGAAAAAAACCCAATACCATGAATTTCCCCCCAAACCACCCTAAACTCACTTGATCGTCTCCAAAACCCACAATCCACTCCCATTGAACTTAACGACGACTGACAACACAACGAAACCCAACGGAGACCCAAAAACACGTCAAAAATACCCCAGAAAAGAACAGGATCACCCCAAAAAACAGAAGAAAAACTCAAATACCATGAATCCACCCCAGAAGTCCCCCTAAACCTACCTGAAGTTCTCCAAAAATCGCAATTTACCATTTTCCACCACGATGACAACGGAAAACGCAACAAAACCCAACGGAGACCATAAAACACGTCACAAACACCCCCAAAAAGAATAGGATCACGCCCAAAAACGAAAGAAAATCCCCAAAATCATAGATCCACCCCAAAACCACCCTAAACCTACCTGATTGTACTGGGTCTGGCTGGAATGTTAACTTTCCCGGCAGCAGCCCATACAGAGCCGTACTCTGTACTTGTAGCTGGAACAGCAGTGTTATCACACCAGTGTTGTGTCTACTGCTGAGCAGCAGTGGCACAGCATTGGGCCTTTCTCTAACCCTCCTAGGGGGTGGGCAAAAAGTGAGGAGAGAAACATCACTATGGCAGCTGACCTAAACCAATCAAAGGGATATTCCATACCATGTGGTGTCACACTCAGCAATAAAAGGAGGAAACAGGAAGAAGAGGGGAGGGGTGGGCTCTCGTTGAGAAGACCTCGGTCCTCCTCTCGAACACCGGCTGTGTGCGTTGAGGCCTTGCTTCAAGGATGTGGTCAATCATCGCTCATTTGTGGGAAGTAGAGAGTAATTTCTTTCCTCTGCACTTCCATATAGCTTTCATTTATTTTGTTTGTTTGTTTTCCTCCCTTGTTCCCCTTTTCCCTTTTACTTCCCCTTAGTTAAATTGTTTAGTTCATGGTAGTCTTTATTTAATTATTATAATTATTTCCCTTTAAATAATTATCCTTATCTCAACCCGTGAGTTGTTCTTTGCTTTACTTCTCCCCCTCCTCATCTAAAGGAGGGGGAGTGAGAGAGCGGTTGTGGGGTTTAGCTGCCCAGCACGGTAAAAACACCACACTGATGTTCTCCAAAACCCAAAGTCCACTCCCAACCACCATAAAACCCATTAGGAACCCAACAAAGCCCAACGGAGACACCAAAAAACAGCATAAACACCCCAAAAAAGAACAGGATCAACCCCCCAAAAAACAGAAAAAAAAAAAAAAAAACAAAACCATAGATCCATCCCAAAACCATCCTAAACCTACCAGGTGTTCTCCAAAACCCAGAATTTTCCATTTTCCAACATGATTACGAACAAAACCCAACTAAAACCCAACGGAGACCCAAAAACACGTCAAAAACACGCCAAAAAAGAACAGGATCAGAAGAAAAAAACCCAATACCATGAATTTCCCCCCAAACCACCCTAAACTCACTTGATCTTCTCCAAAACCCACAATCCACTCCCATTGAACTTAACGACCAACGAGAACCCAACGAAATCCAATGGAGACCACAAAACACTTCAAAAACACCCCAAACAAGAACGCGATCAACCCCAAACCTGGAAGATAATCCCAAAAGCCATAGATCCACCCCAAAAGTCCCCCTTAACCTACATGATGATCTCCAAAACCCACAATTTACACTTTTCCACCATGATGACAAAGGAAAACCCAACGAAACCCAGCGGAGACCCCAAAACACGTCAAAAACACCCCAAAAAAGAACAGGATCAACCCCCCAAAAAAACAGAAAAAAAAAAAAAAAAAACAAAACCATAGATCCATCCCAAAACCATCCTAAACCTACCAGGTGTTCTCCAAAACCCAGAATTTTCCATTTTCCAACATGATTACGAACAAAACCCAACTAAAACCCAACGGAGACCCAAAAACACGTCAAAAACACGCCAAAAAAGAACAGGATCAGAAGAAAAAAACCCAATACCATGAATTTCCCCCCAAACCACCCTAAACTCACTTGATCGTCTCCAAAACCCACAATCCACTCCCATTGAACTTAACGACGACTGACAACACAACGAAACCCAACGGAGACCCAAAAACACGTCAAAAATACCCCAGAAAAGAACAGGATCACCCCAAAAAACAGAAGAAAAACTCAAATACCATGAATCCACCCCAGAAGTCCCCCTAAACCTACCTGAAGTTCTCCAAAAATCGCAATTTACCATTTTCCACCACGATGACAACGGAAAACGCAACAAAACCCAACGGAGACCATAAAACACGTCACAAACACCCCCAAAAAGAATAGGATCACGCCCAAAAACGAAAGAAAATCCCCAAAATCATAGATCCACCCCAAAACCACCCTAAACCTACCTGATTGTACTGGGTCTGGCTGGAATGTTAACTTTCCCGGCAGCAGCCCATACAGAGCCGTACTCTGTACTTGTAGCTGGAACAGCAGTGTTATCACACCAGTGTTGTGTCTACTGCTGAGCAGCAGTGGCACAGCATTGGGCCTTTCTCTAACCCTCCTAGGGGGTGGGCAAAAAGTGAGGAGAGAAACATCACTATGGCAGCTGACCTAAACCAATCAAAGGGATATTCCATACCATGTGGTGTCACACTCAGCAATAAAAGGAGGAAACAGGAAGAAGAGGGGAGGGGTGGGCTCTCGTTGAGAAGACCTCGGTCCTCCTCTCGAACACCGGCTGCGTGCGTTGAGGCCTTGCTTCAAGGACGTGGTCAATCATCGCTCATTTGTGGGAAGTAGAGAGTAATTTCTTTCCTCTGCACTTCCATATAGCTTTCATTTATTTTGTTTGTTTGTTTTCCTCCCTTGTTCCCCTTTTCCCTTTTACTTCCCCTTAGTTAAATTGTTTAGTTCATGGTAGTCTTTATTTAATTATTATAATTATTTCCCTTTAAATAATTATCCTTATCTCAACCCGTGAGTTGTTCTTTGCTTTACTTCTCCCCCTCCTCATCTAAAGGAGGGGGAGTGAGAGAGCGGTTGTGGGGTTTAGCTGCCCAGCACGGTAAAAACACCACACTGATGTTCTCCAAAACCCAAAGTCCACTCCCAACCACCATAAAACCCATTAGGAACCCAACAAAGCCCAACGGAGACACCAAAAAACAGCATAAACACCCCAAAAAAGAACAGGATCAACCCCCCAAAAAAACAGAAAAAAAAAAAAAAAAAACAAAACCATAGATCCATCCCAAAACCATCCTAAACCTACCAGGTGTTCTCCAAAACCCAGAATTTTCCATTTTCCAACATGATTACGAACAAAACCCAACTAAAACCCAACGGAGACCCAAAAACACGTCAAAAACACGCCAAAAAAGAACTGGATCAGAAGAAAAAACCCCAATACCATGAATTTCCCCCCAAACCACCCTAAACTCACTTGATCTTCTCCAAAACCCACAATCCACTCCCATTGAACTTAACGACCAACGAGAACCCAACGAAATCCAATGGAGACCACAAAACACTTCAAAAACACCCCAAACAAGAACGCGATCAACCCCAAACCTGGAAGATAATCCCAAAAGCCATAGATCCACCCCAAAAGTCCCCCTTAACCTACGTGATGATCTCCAAAACCCACAATTTACACTTTTCCACCATGATGACAAAGGAAAACCCAACGAAACCCAGCGGAGACCCCAAAACACGTCAAAAACACCCCAAAAAAGAACAGGATCAACCCCCCAAAAAAACAGAAAAAAAAAAAAAAAAAAAAAAACCATAGATCCATCCCAAAACCATCCTAAACCTACCAGGTGTTCTCCAAAACCCAGAATTTTCCATTTTCCAACATGATTACGAACAAAACCCAACTAAAACCCAACGGAGACCCAAAAACACGTCAAAAACACGCCAAAAAAGAACAGGATCAGAAGAAAAAAACCCAATACCATGAATTTCCCCCCAAACCACCCTAAACTCACTTGATCGTCTCCAAAACCCACAATCCACTCCCATTGAACTTAACGACGACTGACAACACAACGAAACCCAACGGAGACCCAAAAACACGTCAAAAATACCCCAGAAAAGAACAGGATCACCCCAAAAAACAGAAGAAAAACTCAAATACCATGAATCCACCCCAGAAGTCCCCCTAAACCTACCTGAAGTTCTCCAAAAATCGCAATTTACCATTTTCCACCACGATGACAACGGAAAACGCAACAAAACCCAACGGAGACCATAAAACACGTCACAAACACCCCCAAAAAGAATAGGATCACGCCCAAAAACGAAAGAAAATCCCCAAAATCATAGATCCACCCCAAAACCACCCTAAACCTACCTGATTGTACTGGGTCTGGCTGGAATGTTAACTTTCCCGGCAGCAGCCCATACAGAGCCGTACTCTGTACTTGTAGCTGGAACAGCAGTGTTATCACACCAGTGTTGTGTCTACTGCTGAGCAGCAGTGGCACAGCATTGGGCCTTTCTCTAACCCTCCTAGGGGGTGGGCAAAAAGTGAGGAGAGAAACATCACTATGGCAGCTGACCTAAACCAATCAAAGGGATATTCCATACCATGTGGTGTCACACTCAGCAATAAAAGGAGGAAACAGGAAGAAGAGGGGAGGGGTGGGCTCTCGTTGAGAAGACCTCGGTCCTCCTCTCGAACACCGGCTGCGTGCGTTGAGGCCTTGCTTCAAGGACGTGGTCAATCATCGCTCATTTGTGGGAAGTAGAGAGTAATTTCTTTCCTCTGCACTTCCATATAGCTTTCATTTATTTTGTTTGTTTGTTTTCCTCCCTTGTTCCCCTTTTCCCTTTTACTTCCCCTTAGTTAAATTGTTTAGTTCATGGTAGTCTTTATTTAATTATTATAATTATTTCCCTTTAAATAATTATCCTTATCTCAACCCGTGAGTTGTTCTTTGCTTTACTTCTCCCCCTCCTCATCTAAAGGAGGGGGAGTGAGAGAGCGGTTGTGGGGTTTAGCTGCCCAGCACGGTAAAAACACCACACTGATGTTCTCCAAAACCCAAAGTCCACTCCCAACCACCATAAAACCCATTAGGAACCCAACAAAGCCCAACGGAGACACCAAAAAACAGCATAAACACCCCAAAAAAGAACAGGATCAACCCCCCAAAAAAACAGAAAAAAAAAAAAAAAAAACAAAACCATAGATCCATCCCAAAACCATCCTAAACCTACCAGGTGTTCTCCAAAACCCAGAATTTTCCATTTTCCAACATGATTACGAACAAAACCCAACTAAAACCCAACGGAGACCCAAAAACACGTCAAAAACACGCCAAAAAAGAACAGGATCAGAAGAAAAAAACCCAATACCATGAATTTCCCCCCAAACCACCCTAAACTCACTTGATCGTCTCCAAAACCCACAATCCACTCCCATTGAACTTAACGACGACTGACAACACAACGAAACCCAACGGAGACCCAAAAACACGTCAAAAATACCCCAGAAAAGAACAGGATCACCCCAAAAAACAGAAGAAAAACTCAAATACCATGAATCCACCCCAGAAGTCTTCCTAAAACTACCTGAAGTTCTCCAAAAATCGCAATTTACCATTTTCCACCACGATGACAACGGAAAACGCAACAAAACCCAACGGAGACCATAAAACACGTCACAAACACCCCCAAAAAGAATAGGATCACGCCCAAAAACGAAAGAAAATCCCCAAAATCATAGATCCACCCCAAAACCACCCTAAACATACCTGATTGTACTGGGTCTGGCTGGAATGTTAACTTTCCCGGCAGCAGCCCATACAGAGCCGTACTCTGTACTTGTAGCTGGAACAGCAGTGTTATCACACCAGTGTTGTGTCTACTGCTGAGCAGCAGTGGCACAGCATTGGGCCTTTCTCTAACCCTCCTAGGGGGTGGGCAAAAAGTGAGGAGAGAAACATCACTATGGCAGCTGACCTAAACCAATCAAAGGGATATTCCATACCATGTGGTGTCACACTCAGCAATAAAAGGAGGAAACAGGAAGAAGAGGGGAGGGGTGGGCTCTCGTTGAGAAGACCTCGGTCCTCCTCTCGAACACCGGCTGCGTGCGTTGAGGCCTTGCTTCAAGGACGTGGTCAATCATCGCTCATTTGTGGGAAGTAGAGAGTAATTTCTTTCCTCTGCACTTCCATATAGCTTTCATTTATTTTGTTTGTTTGTTTTCCTCCCTTGTTCCCCTTTTCCCTTTTACTTCCCCTTAGTTAAATTGTTTAGTTCATGGTAGTCTTTATTTAATTATTATAATTATTTCCCTTTAAATAATTATCCTTATCTCAACCCGTGAGTTGTTCTTTGCTTTACTTCTCCCCCTCCTCATCTAAAGGAGGGGGAGTGAGAGAGCGGTTGTGGGGTTTAGCTGCCCAGCACGGTAAAAACACCACACTGATGTTCTCCAAAACCCAAAGTCCACTCCCAACCACCATAAAACCCATTAGGAACCCAACAAAGCCCAACGGAGACACCAAAAAACAGCATAAACACCCCAAAAAAGAACAGGATCAACCCCCCAAAAAAACAGAAAAAAAAAAAAAAAAAACAAAACCATAGATCCATCCCAAAACCATCCTAAACCTACCAGGTGTTCTCCAAAACCCAGAATTTTCCATTTTCCAACATGATTACGAACAAAACCCAACTAAAACCCAACGGAGACCCAAAAACACGTCAAAAACACGCCAAAAAAGAACTGGATCAGAAGAAAAAACCCCAATACCATGAATTTCCCCCCAAACCACCCTAAACTCACTTGATCTTCTCCAAAACCCACAATCCACTCCCATTGAACTTAACGACCAACGAGAACCCAACGAAATCCAATGGAGACCACAAAACACTTCAAAAACACCCCAAACAAGAACGCGATCAACCCCAAACCTGGAAGATAATCCCAAAAGCCATAGATCCACCCCAAAAGTCCCCCTTAACCTACGTGATGATCTCCAAAACCAACAATTTACACTTTTCCACCATGATGACAAAGGAAAACCCAACGAAACCCAGCGGAGACCCCAAAACACGTCAAAAACACCCCAAAAAAGAACAGGATCAACCCCCCAAAAAAACAGAAAAAAAAAAAAAAAAAAAAAAAACATAGATCCATCCCAAAACCATCCTAAACCTACCAGGTGTTCTCCAAAACCCAGAATTTTCCATTTTCCAACATGATTACGAACAAAACCCAACTAAAACCCAACGGAGACCCAAAAACACGTCAAAAACACGCCAAAAAAGAACAGGATCAGAAGAAAAAAACCCAATACCATGAATTTCCCCCCAAACCACCCTAAACTCACTTGATCGTCTCCAAAACCCACAATCCACTCCCATTGAACTTAACGACGACTGACAACACAACGAAACCCAACGGAGACCCAAAAACACGTCAAAAATACCCCAGAAAAGAACAGGATCACCCCAAAAAACAGAAGAAAAACTCAAATACCATGAATCCACCCCAGAAGTCTTCCTAAAACTACCTGAAGTTCTCCAAAAATCGCAATTTACCATTTTCCACCACGATGACAACGGAAAACGCAACAAAACCCAACGGAGACCATAAAACACGTCACAAACACCCCCAAAAAGAATAGGATCACGCCCAAAAACGAAAGAAAATCCCCAAAATCATAGATCCACCCCAAAACCACCCTAAACCTACCTGATTGTACTGGGTCTGGCTGGAATGTTAACTTTCCCGGCAGCAGCCCATACAGAGCCGTACTCTGTACTTGTAGCTGGAACAGCAGTGTTATCACACCAGTGTTGTGTCTACTGCTGAGCAGCAGTGGCACAGCATTGGGCCTTTCTCTAACCCTCCTAGGGGGTGGGCAAAAAGTGAGGAGAGAAACATCACTATGGCAGCTGACCTAAACCAATCAAAGGGATATTCCATACCATGTGGTGTCACACTCAGCAATAAAAGGAGGAAACAGGAAGAAGAGGGGAGGGGTGGGCTCTCGTTGAGAAGACCTCGGTCCTCCTCTCGAACACCGGCTGCGTGCGTTGAGGCCTTGCTTCAAGGACGTGGTCAATCATCGCTCATTTGTGGGAAGTAGAGAGTAATTTCTTTCCTCTGCACTTCCATATAGCTTTCATTTATTTTGTTTGTTTGTTTTCCTCCCTTGTTCCCCTTTTCCCTTTTACTTCCCCTTAGTTAAATTGTTTAGTTCATGGTAGTCTTTATTTAATTATTATAATTATTTCCCTTTAAATAATTATCCTTATCTCAACCCGTGAGTTGTTCTTTGCTTTACTTCTCCCCCTCCTCATCTAAAGGAGGGGGAGTGAGAGAGCGGTTGTGGGGTTTAGCTGCCCAGCACGGTAAAAACACCACACTGATGTTCTCCAAAACCCAAAGTCCACTCCCAACCACCATAAAACCCATTAGGAACCCAACAAAGCCCAACGGAGACACCAAAAAACAGCATAAACACCCCAAAAAAGAACAGGATCAACCCCCCAAAAAACAGAAAAAAAAAAAAAAAAAAAACCATAGATCCATCCCAAAACCATCCTAAACCTACCAGGTGTTCCCCAAAACCCAGAATTTTCCATTTTCCAACATGATTACGAACAAAACCCAACTAAAACCCAACGGAGACCCAAAAACACGTCAAAAACACGCCAAAAAAGAACTGGATCAGAAGAAAAAACCCCAATACCATGAATTTCCCCCCAAACCACCCTAAACTCACTTGATCTTCTCCAAAACCCACAATCCACTCCCATTGAACTTAACGACCAACGAGAACCCAACGAAATCCAATGGAGACCACAAAACACTTCAAAAACACCCCAAACAAGAACGCGATCAACCCCAAACCTGGAAGATAATCCCAAAAGCCATAGATCCACCCCAAAAGTCCCCCTTAACCTACATGATGATCTCCAAAACCCACAATTTACACTTTTCCACCATGATGACAAAGGAAAACCCAACGAAACCCAGCGGAGACCCCAAAACACGTCAAAAACACCCCAAAAAAGAACAGGATCAACCCCCCAAAAAAACAGAAAAAAAAAAAAAAAAAACAAAACCATAGATCCATCCCAAAACCATCCTAAACCTACCAGGTGTTCTCCAAAACCCAGAATTTTCCATTTTCCAACATGATTACGAACAAAACCCAACTAAAACCCAACGGAGACCCAAAAACACGTCAAAAACACGCCAAAAAAGAACAGGATCAGAAGAAAAAAACCCAATACCATGAATTTCCCCCCAAACCACCCTAAACTCACTTGATCGTCTCCAAAACCCACAATCCACTCCCATTGAACTTAACGACGACTGACAACACAACGAAACCCAACGGAGACCCAAAAACACGTCAAAAATACCCCAGAAAAGAACAGGATCACCCCAAAAAACAGAAGAAAAACTCAAATACCATGAATCCACCCCAGAAGTCCCCCTAAACCTACCTGAAGTTCTCCAAAAATCGCAATTTACCATTTTCCACCACGATGACAACGGAAAACGCAACAAAACCCAACGGAGACCATAAAACACGTCACAAACACCCCCAAAAAGAATAGGATCACGCCCAAAAACGAAAGAAAATCCCCAAAATCATAGATCCACCCCAAAACCACCCTAAACCTACCTGATTGTACTGGGTCTGGCTGGAATGTTAACTTTCCCGGCAGCAGCCCATACAGAGCCGTACTCTGTACTTGTAGCTGGAACAGCAGTGTTATCACACCAGTGTTGTGTCTACTGCTGAGCAGCAGTGGCACAGCATTGGGCCTTTCTCTAACCCTCCTAGGGGGTGGGCAAAAAGTGAGGAGAGAAACATCACTATGGCAGCTGACCTAAACCAATCAAAGGGATATTCCATACCATGTGGTGTCACACTCAGCAATAAAAGGAGGAAACAGGAAGAAGAGGGGAGGGGTGGGCTCTCGTTGAGAAGACCTCGGTCCTCCTCTCGAACACCGGCTGCGTGCGTTGAGGCCTTGCTTCAAGGACGTGGTCAATCATCGCTCATTTGTGGGAAGTAGAGAGTAATTTCTTTCCTCTGCACTTCCATATAGCTTTCATTTATTTTGTTTGTTTGTTTTCCTCCCTTGTTCCCCTTTTCCCTTTTACTTCCCCTTAGTTAAATTGTTTAGTTCATGGTAGTCTTTATTTAATTATTATAATTATTTCCCTTTAAATAATTATCCTTATCTCAACCCGTGAGTTGTTCTTTGCTTTACTTCTCCCCCTCCTCATCTAAAGGAGGGGGAGTGAGAGAGCGGTTGTGGGGTTTAGCTGCCCAGCACGGTAAAAACACCACACTGATGTTCTCCAAAACCCAAAGTCCACTCCCAACCACCATAAAACCCATTAGGAACCCAACAAAGCCCAACGGAGACACCAAAAAACAGCATAAACACCCCAAAAAAGAACAGGATCAACCCCCCAAAAAACAGAAAAAAAAAAAAAAACAAAACCATAGATCCATCCCAAAACCATCCTAAACCTACCAGGTGTTCCCCAAAACCCAGAATTTTCCATTTTCCAACATGATTACGAACAAAACCCAACTAAAACCCAACGGAGACCCAAAAACACGTCAAAAACACGCCAAAAAAGAACTGGATCAGAAGAAAATACCCCAATACCATGAATTTCCCCCCAAACCACCCTAAACTCACTTGATCTTCTCCAAAACCCACAATCCACTCCCATTGAACTTAACGACCAACGAGAACCCAACGAAATCCAATGGAGACCACAAAACACTTCAAAAACACCCCAAACAAGAACGCGATCAACCCCAAACCTGGAAGATAATCCCAAAAGCCATAGATCCACCCCAAAAGTCCCCCTTAACCTACATGATGATCTCCAAAACCCACAATTTACACTTTTCCACCATGATGACAAAGGAAAACCCAACGAAACCCAGCGGAGACGCCAAAACACGTCAAAAACACCCCAAAAAAGAACAGGATCAACCCCCCAAAAAAACAGAAAAAAAAAAAAAAAACAAAACCATAGATCCATCCCAAAACCATCCTAAACCTACCAGGTGTTCTCCAAAACCCAGAATTTTCCATTTTCCAACATGATTACGAACAAAACCCAACTAAAACCCAACGGAGACCCAAAAACACGTCAAAAACACGCCAAAAAAGAACAGGATCAGAAGAAAAAAACCCAATACCATGAATTTCCCCCCAAACCACCCTAAACTCACTTGATCGTCTCCAAAACCCACAATCCACTCCCATTGAACTTAACGACGACTGACAACACAACGAAACCCAACGGAGACCCAAAAACACGTCAAAAATACCCCAGAAAAGAACAGGATCACCCCAAAAAACAGAAGAAAAACTCAAATACCATGAATCCACCCCAGAAGTCCCCCTAAACCTACCTGAAGTTCTCCAAAAATCGCAATTTACCATTTTCCACCACGATGACAACGGAAAACGCAACAAAACCCAACGGAGACCATAAAACACGTCACAAACACCCCCAAAAAGAATAGGATCACGCCCAAAAACGAAAGAAAATCCCCAAAATCATAGATCCACCCCAAAACCACCCTAAACCTACCTGATTGTACTGGGTCTGGCTGGAATGTTAACTTTCCCGGCAGCAGCCCATACAGAGCCGTACTCTGTACTTGTAGCTGGAACAGCAGTGTTATCACACCAGTGTTGTGTCTACTGCTGAGCAGCAGTGGCACAGCATTGGGCCTTTCTCTAACCCTCCTAGGGGGTGGGCAAAAAGTGAGGAGAGAAACATCACTATGGCAGCTGACCTAAACCAATCAAAGGGATATTCCATACCATGTGGTGTCACACTCAGCAATAAAAGGAGGAAACAGGAAGAAGAGGGGAGGGGTGGGCTCTCGTTGAGAAGACCTCGGTCCTCCTCTCGAACACCGGCTGCGTGCGTTGAGGCCTTGCTTCAAGGATGTGGTCAATCATCGCTCATTTGTGGGAAGTAGAGAGTAATTTCTTTCCTCTGCACTTCCATATAGCTTTCATTTATTTTGTTTGTTTGTTTTCCTCCCTTGTTCCCCTTTTCCCTTTTACTTCCCCTTAGTTAAATTGTTTAGTTCATGGTAGTCTTTATTTAATTATTATAATTATTTCCCTTTAAATAATTATCCTTATCTCAACCCGTGAGTTGTTCTTTGCTTTACTTCTCCCCCTCCTCATCTAAAGGAGGGGGAGTGAGAGAGCGGTTGTGGGGTTTAGCTGCCCAGCACGGTAAAAACACCACACTGATGTTCTCCAAAACCCAAAGTCCACTCCCAACCACCATAAAACCCATTAGGAACCCAACAAAGCCCAACGGAGACACCAAAAAACAGCATAAACACCCCAAAAAAGAACAGGATCAACCCCCCAAAAAAACAGAAAAAAAAAAAAAAAAAACAAAACCATAGATCCATCCCAAAACCATCCTAAACCTACCAGGTGTTCTCCAAAACCCAGAATTTTCCATTTTCCAACATGATTACGAACAAAACCCAACTAAAACCCAACGGAGACCCAAAAACACGTCAAAAACACGCCAAAAAAGAACTGGATCAGAAGAAAAAACCCCAATACCATGAATTTCCCCCCAAACCACCCTAAACTCACTTGATCTTCTCCAAAACCCACAATCCACTCCCATTGAACTTAACGACCAACGAGAACCCAACGAAATCCAATGGAGACCACAAAACACTTCAAAAACACCCCAAACAAGAACGCGATCAACCCCAAACCTGGAAGATAATCCCAAAAGCCATAGATCCACCCCAAAAGTCCCCCTTAACCTACGTGATGATCTCCAAAACCCACAATTTACACTTTTCCACCATGATGACAAAGGAAAACCCAACGAAACCCAGCGGAGACCCCAAAACACGTCAAAAACACCCCAAAAAAGAACAGGATCAACCCCCCAAAAAAACAGAAAAAAAAAAAAAAAAAAAAAAACCATAGATCCATCCCAAAACCATCCTAAACCTACCAGGTGTTCTCCAAAACCCAGAATTTTCCATTTTCCAACATGATTACGAACAAAACCCAACTAAAACCCAACGGAGACCCAAAAACACGTCAAAAACACGCCAAAAAAGAACAGGATCAGAAGAAAAAAACCCAATACCATGAATTTCCCCCCAAACCACCCTAAACTCACTTGATCGTCTCCAAAACCCACAATCCACTCCCATTGAACTTAACGACGACTGACAACACAACGAAACCCAACGGAGACCCAAAAACACGTCAAAAATACCCCAGAAAAGAACAGGATCACCCCAAAAAACAGAAGAAAAACTCAAATACCATGAATCCACCCCAGAAGTCCCCCTAAACCTACCTGAAGTTCTCCAAAAATCGCAATTTACCATTTTCCACCACGATGACAACGGAAAACGCAACAAAACCCAACGGAGACCATAAAACACGTCACAAACACCCCCAAAAAGAATAGGATCACGCCCAAAAACGAAAGAAAATCCCCAAAATCATAGATCCACCCCAAAACCACCCTAAACCTACCTGATTGTACTGGGTCTGGCTGGAATGTTAACTTTCCCGGCAGCAGCCCATACAGTGCCGTACTCTGTACTTGTAGCTGGAACAGCAGTGTTATCACACCAGTGTTGTGTCTACTGCTGAGCAGCAGTGGCACAGCATTGGGCCTTTCTCTAACCCTCCTAGGGGGTGGGCAAAAAGTGAGGAGAGAAACATCACTATGGCAGCTGACCTAAACCAATCAAAGGGATATTCCATACCATGTGGTGTCACACTCAGCAATAAAAGGAGGAAACAGGAAGAAGAGGGGAGGGGTGGGCTCTCGTTGAGAAGACCTCGGTCCTCCTCTCGAACACCGGCTGCGTGCGTTGAGGCCTTGCTTCAAGGACGTGGTCAATCATCGCTCATTTGTGGGAAGTAGAGAGTAATTTCTTTCCTCTGCACTTCCATATAGCTTTCATTTATTTTGTTTGTTTGTTTTCCTCCCTTGTTCCCCTTTTCCCTTTTACTTCCCCTTAGTTAAATTGTTTAGTTCATGGTAGTCTTTATTTAATTATTATAATTATTTCCCTTTAAATAATTATCCTTATCTCAACCCGTGAGTTGTTCTTTGCTTTACTTCTCCCCCTCCTCATCTAAAGGAGGGGGAGTGAGAGAGCGGTTGTGGGGTTTAGCTGCCCAGCACGGTAAAAACACCACACTGATGTTCTCCAAAACCCAAAGTCCACTCCCAACCACCATAAAACCCATTAGGAACCCAACAAAGCCCAACGGAGACACCAAAAAACAGCATAAACACCCCAAAAAAGAACAGGATCAACCCCCCAGAAAAACAGAAAAAAAAAAAAAAAAAACAAAACCATAGATCCATCCCAAAACCATCCTAAACCTACCAGGTGTTCTCCAAAACCCAGAATTTTCCATTTTCCAACATGATTACGAACAAAACCCAACTAAAACCCAACGGAGACCCAAAAACACGTCAAAAACACGCCAAAAAAGAACTGGATCAGAAGAAAAAACCCCAATACCATGAATTTCCCCCCAAACCACCCTAAACTCACTTGATCTTCTCCAAAACCCACAATCCACTCCCATTGAACTTAACGACCAACGAGAACCCAACGAAATCCAATGGAGACCACAAAACACTTCAAAAACACCCCAAACAAGAACGCGATCAACCCCAAACCTGGAAGATAATCCCAAAAGCCATAGATCCACCCCAAAAGTCCCCCTTAACCTACGTGATGATCTCCAAAACCAACAATTTACACTTTTCCACCATGATGACAAAGGAAAACCCAACGAAACCCAGCGGAGACCCCAAAACACGTCAAAAACACCCCAAAAAAGAACAGGATCAACCCCCCAAAAAAACAGAAAAAAAAAAAAAAAAAAAAAAAACATAGATCCATCCCAAAACCATCCTAAACCTACCAGGTGTTCTCCAAAACCCAGAATTTTCCATTTTCCAACATGATTACGAACAAAACCCAACTAAAACCCAACGGAGACCCAAAAACACGTCAAAAACACGCCAAAAAAGAACAGGATCAGAAGAAAAAAACCCAATACCATGAATTTCCCCCCAAACCACCCTAAACTCACTTGATCGTCTCCAAAACCCACAATCCACTCCCATTGAACTTAACGACGACTGACAACACAACGAAACCCAACGGAGACCCAAAAACACGTCAAAAATACCCCAGAAAAGAACAGGATCACCCCAAAAAACAGAAGAAAAACTCAAATACCATGAATCCACCCCAGAAGTCTTCCTAAAACTACCTGAAGTTCTCCAAAAATCGCAATTTACCATTTTCCACCACGATGACAACGGAAAACGCAACAAAACCCAACGGAGACCATAAAACACGTCACAAACACCCCCAAAAAGAATAGGATCACGCCCAAAAACGAAAGAAAATCCCCAAAATCATAGATCCACCCCAAAACCACCCTAAACCTACCTGATTGTACTGGGTCTGGCTGGAATGTTAACTTTCCCGGCAGCAGCCCATACAGTGCCGTACTCTGTACTTGTAGCTGGAACAGCAGTGTTATCACACCAGTGTTGTGTCTACTGCTGAGCAGCAGTGGCACAGCATTGGGCCTTTCTCTAACCCTCCTAGGGGGTGGGCAAAAAGTGAGGAGAGAAACATCACTATGGCAGCTGACCTAAACCAATCAAAGGGATATTCCATACCATGTGGTGTCACACTCAGCAATAAAAGGAGGAAACAGGAAGAAGAGGGGAGGGGTGGGCTCTCGTTGAGAAGACCTCGGTCCTCCTCTCGAACACCGGCTGCGTGCGTTGAGGCCTTGCTTCAAGGACGTGGTCAATCATCGCTCATTTGTGGGAAGTAGAGAGTAATTTCTTTCCTCTGCACTTCCATATAGCTTTCATTTATTTTGTTTGTTTGTTTTCCTCCCTTGTTCCCCTTTTCCCTTTTACTTCCCCTTAGTTAAATTGTTTAGTTCATGGTAGTCTTTATTTAATTATTATAATTATTTCCCTTTAAATAATTATCCTTATCTCAACCCGTGAGTTGTTCTTTGCTTTACTTCTCCCCCTCCTCATCTAAAGGAGGGGGAGTGAGAGAGCGGTTGTGGGGTTTAGCTGCCCAGCACGGTAAAAACACCACACTGATGTTCTCCAAAACCCAAAGTCCACTCCCAACCACCATAAAACCCATTAGGAACCCAACAAAGCCCAACGGAGACACCAAAAAACAGCATAAACACCCCAAAAAAGAACAGGATCAACCCCCCAAAAAACAGAAAAAAAAAAAAAAACAAAACCATAGATCCATCCCAAAACCATCCTAAACCTACCAGGTGTTCCCCAAAACCCAGAATTTTCCATTTTCCAACATGATTACGAACAAAACCCAACTAAAACCCAACGGAGACCCAAAAACACGTCAAAAACACGCCAAAAAAGAACTGGATCAGAAGAAAAAACCCCAATACCATGAATTTCCCCCCAAACCACCCTAAACTCACTTGATCTTCTCCAAAACCCACAATCCACTCCCATTGAACTTAACGACCAACGAGAACCCAACGAAATCCAATGGAGACCACAAAACACTTCAAAAACACCCCAAACAAGAACGCGATCAACCCCAAACCTGGAAGATAATCCCAAAAGCCATAGATCCACCCCAAAAGTCCCCCTTAACCTACATGATGATCTCCAAAACCCACAATTTACACTTTTCCACCATGATGACAAAGGAAAACCCAACGAAACCCAGCGGAGACCCCAAAACACGTCAAAAACACCCCAAAAAAGAACAGGATCAACCCCCCAAAAAAACAGAAAAAAAAAAAAAACCAAAACCATAGATCCATCCCAAAACCATCCTAAACCTACCAGGTGTTCTCCAAAACCCAGAATTTTCCATTTTCCAACATGATTACGAACAAAACCCAACTAAAACCCAACGGAGACCCAAAAACACGTCAAAAACACGCCAAAAAAGAACAGGATCAGAAGAAAAAAACCCAATACCATGAATTTCCCCCCAAACCACCCTAAACTCACTTGATCGTCTCCAAAACCCACAATCCACTCCCATTGAACTTAACGACGACTGACAACACAACGAAACCCAACGGAGACCCAAAAACACGTCAAAAATACCCCAGAAAAGAACAGGATCACCCCAAAAAACAGAAGAAAAACTCAAATACCATGAATCCACCCCAGAAGTCCCCCTAAACCTACCTGAAGTTCTCCAAAAATCGCAATTTACCATTTTCCACCACGATGACAACGGAAAACGCAACAAAACCCAACGGAGACCATAAAACACGTCACAAACACCCCCAAAAAGAATAGGATCACGCCCAAAAACGAAAGAAAATCCCCAAAATCATAGATCCACCCCAAAACCACCCTAAACCTACCTGATTGTACTGGGTCTGGCTGGAATGTTAACTTTCCCGGCAGCAGCCCATACAGAGCCGTACTCTGTACTTGTAGCTGGAACAGCAGTGTTATCACACCAGTGTTGTGTCTACTGCTGAGCAGCAGTGGCACAGCATTGGGCCTTTCTCTAACCCTCCTAGGGGGTGGGCAAAAAGTGAGGAGAGAAACATCACTATGGCAGCTGACCTAAACCAATCAAAGGGATATTCCATACCATGTGGTGTCACACTCAGCAATAAAAGGAGGAAACAGGAAGAAGAGGGGAGGGGTGGGCTCTCGTTGAGAAGACCTCGGTCCTCCTCTCGAACACCGGCTGTGTGCGTTGAGGCCTTGCTTCAAGGATGTGGTCAATCATCGCTCATTTGTGGGAAGTAGAGAGTAATTTCTTTCCTCTGCACTTCCATATAGCTTTCATTTATTTTGTTTGTTTGTTTTCCTCCCTTGTTCCCCTTTTCCCTTTTACTTCCCCTTAGTTAAATTGTTTAGTTCATGGTAGTCTTTATTTAATTATTATAATTATTTCCCTTTAAATAATTATCCTTATCTCAACCCGTGAGTTGTTCTTTGCTTTACTTCTCCCCCTCCTCATCTAAAGGAGGGGGAGTGAGAGAGCGGTTGTGGGGTTTAGCTGCCCAGCACGGTAAAAACACCACACTGATGTTCTCCAAAACCCAAAGTCCACTCCCAACCACCATAAAACCCATTAGGAACCCAACAAAGCCCAACGGAGACACCAAAAAACAGCATAAACACCCCAAAAAAGAACAGGATCAACCCCCCAAAAAACAGAAAAAAAAAAAAAAAAACAAAACCATAGATCCATCCCAAAACCATCCTAAACCTACCAGGTGTTCTCCAAAACCCAGAATTTTCCATTTTCCAACATGATTACGAACAAAACCCAACTAAAACCCAACGGAGACCCAAAAACACGTCAAAAACACGCCAAAAAAGAACAGGATCAGAAGAAAAAAACCCAATACCATGAATTTCCCCCCAAACCACCCTAAACTCACTTGATCTTCTCCAAAACCCACAATCCACTCCCATTGAACTTAACGACCAACGAGAACCCAACGAAATCCAATGGAGACCACAAAACACTTCAAAAACACCCCAAACAAGAACGCGATCAACCCCAAACCTGGAAGATAATCCCAAAAGCCATAGATCCACCCCAAAAGTCCCCCTTAACCTACATGATGATCTCCAAAACCCACAATTTACACTTTTCCACCATGATGACAAAGGAAAACCCAACGAAACCCAGCGGAGACCCCAAAACACGTCAAAAACACCCCAAAAAAGAACAGGATCAACCCCCCAAAAAAACAGAAAAAAAAAAAAAAAAAACAAAACCATAGATCCATCCCAAAACCATCCTAAACCTACCAGGTGTTCTCCAAAACCCAGAATTTTCCATTTTCCAACATGATTACGAACAAAACCCAACTAAAACCCAACGGAGACCCAAAAACACGTCAAAAACACGCCAAAAAAGAACAGGATCAGAAGAAAAAAACCCAATACCATGAATTTCCCCCCAAACCACCCTAAACTCACTTGATCGTCTCCAAAACCCACAATCCACTCCCATTGAACTTAACGACGACTGACAACACAACGAAACCCAACGGAGACCCAAAAACACGTCAAAAATACCCCAGAAAAGAACAGGATCACCCCAAAAAACAGAAGAAAAACTCAAATACCATGAATCCACCCCAGAAGTCCCCCTAAACCTACCTGAAGTTCTCCAAAAATCGCAATTTACCATTTTCCACCACGATGACAACGGAAAACGCAACAAAACCCAACGGAGACCATAAAACACGTCACAAACACCCCCAAAAAGAATAGGATCACGCCCAAAAACGAAAGAAAATCCCCAAAATCATAGATCCACCCCAAAACCACCCTAAACCTACCTGATTGTACTGGGTCTGGCTGGAATGTTAACTTTCCCGGCAGCAGCCCATACAGAGCCGTACTCTGTACTTGTAGCTGGAACAGCAGTGTTATCACACCAGTGTTGTGTCTACTGCTGAGCAGCAGTGGCACAGCATTGGGCCTTTCTCTAACCCTCCTAGGGGGTGGGCAAAAAGTGAGGAGAGAAACATCACTATGGCAGCTGACCTAAACCAATCAAAGGGATATTCCATACCATGTGGTGTCACACTCAGCAATAAAAGGAGGAAACAGGAAGAAGAGGGGAGGGGTGGGCTCTCGTTGAGAAGACCTCGGTCCTCCTCTCGAACACCGGCTGCGTGCGTTGAGGCCTTGCTTCAAGGACGTGGTCAATCATCGCTCATTTGTGGGAAGTAGAGAGTAATTTCTTTCCTCTGCACTTCCATATAGCTTTCATTTATTTTGTTTGTTTGTTTTCCTCCCTTGTTCCCCTTTTCCCTTTTACTTCCCCTTAGTTAAATTGTTTAGTTCATGGTAGTCTTTATTTAATTATTATAATTATTTCCCTTTAAATAATTATCCTTATCTCAACCCGTGAGTTGTTCTTTGCTTTACTTCTCCCCCTCCTCATCTAAAGGAGGGGGAGTGAGAGAGCGGTTGTGGGGTTTAGCTGCCCAGCACGGTAAAAACACCACACTGATGTTCTCCAAAACCCAAAGTCCACTCCCAACCACCATAAAACCCATTAGGAACCCAACAAAGCCCAACGGAGACACCAAAAAACAGCATAAACACCCCAAAAAAGAACAGGATCAACCCCCCAAAAAACAGAAAAAAAAAAAAAAAACAAAACCATAGATCCATCCCAAAACCATCCTAAACCTACCAGGTGTTCTCCAAAACCCAGAATTTTCCATTTTCCAACATGATTACGAACAAAACCCAACTAAAACCCAACGGAGACCCAAAAACACATCAAAAACACGCCAAAAAAGAACTGGATCAGAAGAAAAAACCCCAATACCATGAATTTCCCCCCAAACCACCCTAAACTCACTTGATCTTCTCCAAAACCCACAATCCACTCCCATTGAACTTAACGACCAACGAGAACCCAACGAAATCCAATGGAGACCACAAAACACTTCAAAAACACCCCAAACAAGAACGCGATCAACCCCAAACCTGGAAGATAATCCCAAAAGCCATAGATCCACCCCAAAAGTCCCCCTTAACCTACATGATGATCTCCAAAACCCACAATTTACACTTTTCCACCATGATGACAAAGGAAAACCCAACGAAACCCAGCGGAGACCCCAAAACACGTCAAAAACACCCCAAAAAAGAACAGGATCAACCCCCCAAAAAAACAGAAAAAAAAAAAAAAAAAAAAAACCATAGATCCATCCCAAAACCATCCTAAACCTACCAGGTGTTCTCCAAAACCCAGAATTTTCCATTTTCCAACATGATTACGAACAAAACCCAACTAAAACCCAACGGAGACCCAAAAACACGTCAAAAACACGCCAAAAAAGAACAGGATCAGAAGAAAAAAACCCAATACCATGAATTTCCCCCCAAACCACCCTAAACTCAGTTGATCGTCTCCAAAACCCACAATCCACTCCCATTGAACTTAACGACGACTGACAACACAACGAAACCCAACGGAGACCCAAAAACACGTCAAAAATACCCCAGAAAAGAACAGGATCACCCCAAAAAACAGAAGAAAAACTCAAATACCATGAATCCACCCCAGAAGTCCCCCTAAACCTACCTGAAGTTCTCCAAAAATCGCAATTTACCATTTTCCACCACGATGACAACGGAAAACGCAACAAAACCCAACGGAGACCATAAAACACGTCACAAACACCCCCAAAAAGAATAGGATCACGCCCAAAAACGAAAGAAAATCCCCAAAATCATAGATCCACCCCAAAACCACCCTAAACCTACCTGATTGTACTGGGTCTGGCTGGAATGTTAACTTTCCCGGCAGCAGCCCATACAGAGCCGTACTCTGTACTTGTAGCTGGAACAGCAGTGTTATCACACCAGTGTTGTGTCTACTGCTGAGCAGCAGTGGCACAGCATTGGGCCTTTCTCTAACCCTCCTAGGGGGTGGGCAAAAAGTGAGGAGAGAAACATCACTATGGCAGCTGACCTAAACCAATCAAAGGGATATTCCATACCATGTGGTGTCACACTCAGCAATAAAAGGAGGAAACAGGAAGAAGAGGGGAGGGGTGGGCTCTCGTTGAGAAGACCTCGGTCCTCCTCTCGAACACCGGCTGTGTGCGTTGAGGCCTTGCTTCAAGGATGTGGTCAATCATCGCTCATTTGTGGGAAGTAGAGAGTAATTTCTTTCCTCTGCACTTCCATATAGCTTTCATTTATTTTGTTTGTTTGTTTTCCTCCCTTGTTCCCCTTTTCCCTTTTACTTCCCCTTAGTTAAATTGTTTAGTTCATGGTAGTCTTTATTTAATTATTATAATTATTTCCCTTTAAATAATTATCCTTATCTCAACCCGTGAGTTGTTCTTTGCTTTACTTCTCCCCCTCCTCATCTAAAGGAGGGGGAGTGAGAGAGCGGTTGTGGGGTTTAGCTGCCCAGCACGGTAAAAACACCACACTGATGTTCTCCAAAACCCAAAGTCCACTCCCAACCACCATAAAACCCATTAGGAACCCAACAAAGCCCAACGGAGACACCAAAAAACAGCATAAACACCCCAAAAAAGAACAGGATCAACCCCCCAAAAAACAGAAAAAAAAAAAAAAAAAACAAAACCATAGATCCATCCCAAAACCATCCTAAACCTACCAGGTGTTCTCCAAAACCCAGAATTTTCCATTTTCCAACATGATTACGAACAAAACCCAACTAAAACCCAACGGAGACCCAAAAACACGTCAAAAACACGCCAAAAAAGAACTGGATCAGAAGAAAAAACCCCAATACCATGAATTTCCCCCCAAACCACCCTAAACTCACTTGATCTTCTCCAAAACCCACAATCCACTCCCATTGAACTTAACGACCAACGAGAACCCAACGAAATCCAATGGAGACCACAAAACACTTCAAAAACACCCCAAACAAGAACGCGATCAACCCCAAACCTGGAAGATAATCCCAAAAGCCATAGATCCACCCCAAAAGTCCCCCTTAACCTACATGATGATCTCCAAAACCCACAATTTACACTTTTCCACCATGATGACAAAGGAAAACCCAACGAAACCCAGCGGAGACCCCAAAACACGTCAAAAACACCCCAAAAAAGAACAGGATCAACCCCCCAAAAAAACAGAAAAAAAAAAAAAAAAAAAAAAAACCATAGATCCATCCCAAAACCATCCTAAACCTACCAGGTGTTCTCCAAAACCCAGAATTTTCCATTTTCCAACATGATTACGAACAAAACCCAACTAAAACCCAACGGAGACCCAAAAACACGTCAAAAACACGCCAAAAAAGAACAGGATCAGAAGAAAAAAACCCAATACCATGAATTTCCCCCCAAACCACCCTAAACTCACTTGATCGTCTCCAAAACCCACAATCCACTCCCATTGAACTTAACGACGACTGACAACACAACGAAACCCAACGGAGACCCAAAAACACGTCAAAAATACCCCAGAAAAGAACAGGATCACCCCAAAAAACAGAAGAAAAACTCAAATACCATGAATCCACCCCAGAAGTCCCCCTAAACCTACCTGAAGTTCTCCAAAAATCGCAATTTACCATTTTCCACCACGATGACAACGGAAAACGCAACAAAACCCAACGGAGACCATAAAACACGTCACAAACACCCCCAAAAAGAATAGGATCACGCCCAAAAACGAAAGAAAATCCCCAAAATCATAGATCCACCCCAAAACCACCCTAAACCTACCTGATTGTACTGGGTCTGGCTGGAATGTTAACTTTCCCGGCAGCAGCCCATACAGAGCCGTACTCTGTACTTGTAGCTGGAACAGCAGTGTTATCACACCAGTGTTGTGTCTACTGCTGAGCAGCAGTGGCACAGCATTGGGCCTTTCTCTAACCCTCCTAGGGGGTGGGCAAAAAGTGAGGAGAGAAACATCACTATGGCAGCTGACCTAAACCAATCAAAGGGATATTCCATACCATGTGGTGTCACACTCAGCAATAAAAGGAGGAAACAGGAAGAAGAGGGGAGGGGTGGGCTCTCGTTGAGAAGACCTCGGTCCTCCTCTCGAACACCGGCTGCGTGCGTTGAGGCCTTGCTTCAAGGACGTGGTCAATCATCGCTCATTTGTGGGAAGTAGAGAGTAATTTCTTTCCTCTGCACTTCCATATAGCTTTCATTTATTTTGTTTGTTTGTTTTCCTCCCTTGTTCCCCTTTTCCCTTTTACTTCCCCTTAGTTAAATTGTTTAGTTCATGGTAGTCTTTATTTAATTATTATAATTATTTCCCTTTAAATAATTATCCTTATCTCAACCCGTGAGTTGTTCTTTGCTTTACTTCTCCCCCTCCTCATCTAAAGGAGGGGGAGTGAGAGAGCGGTTGTGGGGTTTAGCTGCCCAGCACGGTAAAAACACCACACTGATGTTCTCCAAAACCCAAAGTCCACTCCCAACCACCATAAAACCCATTAGGAACCCAACAAAGCCCAACGGAGACACCAAAAAACAGCATAAACACCCCAAAAAAGAACAGGATCAACCCCCCAAAAAAACAGAAAAAAAAAAAAAAAACAAAACCATAGATCCATCCCAAAACCATCCTAAACCTACCAGGTGTTCTCCAAAACCCAGAATTTTCCATTTTCCAACATGATTACGAACAAAACCCAACTAAAACCCAACGGAGACCCAAAAACACGTCAAAAACACGCCAAAAAAGCACTGGATCAGAAGAAAAAACCCCAATACCATGAATTTCCCCCCAAACCACCCTAAACTCACTTGATCTTCTCCAAAACCCACAATCCACTCCCATTGAACTTAACGACCAACGAGAACCCAACGAAATCCAATGGAGACCACAAAACACTTCAAAAACACGCCAAACAAGAACGCGATCAACCCCAAACCTGGAAGATAATCCCAAAAGCCATAGATCCACCCCAAAAGTCCCCCTTAACCTACATGATGATCTCCAAAACCCACAATTTACACTTTTCCACCATGATGACAAAGGAAAACCCAACGAAACCCAGCGGAGACCCCAAAACACGTCAAAAACACCCCAAAAAAGAACAGGATCAACCCCCCAAAAAAACAGAAAAAAAAAAAAAAAACAAAACCATAGATCCATCCCAAAACCATCCTAAACCTACCAGGTGTTCTCCAAAACCCAGAATTTTCCATTTTCCAACATGATTACGAACAAAACCCAACTAAAACCCAACGGAGACCCAAAAACACGTCAAAAACACGCCAAAAAAGAACAGGATCAGAAGAAAAAAACCCAATACCATGAATTTCCCCCCAAACCACCCTAAACTCACTTGATCGTCTCCAAAACCCACAATCCACTCCCATTGAACTTAACGACGACTGACAACACAACGAAACCCAACGGAGACCCAAAAACACGTCAAAAATACCCCAGAAAAGAACAGGATCACCCCAAAAAACAGAAGAAAAACTCAAATACCATGAATCCACCCCAGAAGTCTTCCTAAAACTACCTGAAGTTCTCCAAAAATCGCAATTTACCATTTTCCACCACGATGACAACGGAAAACGCAACAAAACCCAACGGAGACCATAAAACACGTCACAAACACCCCCAAAAAGAATAGGATCACGCCCAAAAACGAAAGAAAATCCCCAAAATCATAGATCCACCCCAAAACCACCCTAAACCTACCTGATTGTACTGGGTCTGGCTGGAATGTTAACTTTCCCGGCAGCAGCCCATACAGTGCCGTACTCTGTACTTGTAGCTGGAACAGCAGTGTTATCACACCAGTGTTGTGTCTACTGCTGAGCAGCAGTGGCACAGCATTGGGCCTTTCTCTAACCCTCCTAGGGGGTGGGCAAAAAGTGAGGAGAGAAACATCACTATGGCAGCTGACCTAAACCAATCAAAGGGATATTCCATACCATGTGGTGTCACACTCAGCAATAAAAGGAGGAAACAGGAAGAAGAGGGGAGGGGTGGGCTCTCGTTGAGAAGACCTCGGTCCTCCTCTCGAACACCGGCTGCGTGCGTTGAGGCCTTGCTTCAAGGACGTGGTCAATCATCGCTCATTTGTGGGAAGTAGAGAGTAATTTCTTTCCTCTGCACTTCCATATAGCTTTCATTTATTTTGTTTGTTTGTTTTCCTCCCTTGTTCCCCTTTTCCCTTTTACTTCCCCTTAGTTAAATTGTTTAGTTCATGGTAGTCTTTATTTAATTATTATAATTATTTCCCTTTAAATAATTATCCTTATCTCAACCCGTGAGTTGTTCTTTGCTTTACTTCTCCCCTTCCTCATCTAAAGGAGGGGGAGTGAGAGAGCGGTTGTGGGGTTTAGCTGCCCAGCATGGTAAAAACACCACACTGATGTTCTCCAAAACCCAAAGTCCACTCCCAACCACCATAAAACCCATTAGGAACCCAACAAAGCCCAACGGAGACACCAAAAAACAGCATAAACACCCCAAAAAAGAACAGGATCAACCCCCCAAAAAAACAGAAAAAAAAAAAAAAAACAAAACCATAGATCCATCCCAAAACCATCCTAAACCTACCAGGTGTTCTCCAAAACCCAGAATTTTCCATTTTCCAACATGATTACGAACAAAACCCAACTAAAACCCAACGGAGACCCAAAAACACGTCAAAAACACGCCAAAAAAGCACTGGATCAGAAGAAAAAACCCCAATACCATGAATTTCCCCCCAAACCACCCTAAACTCACTTGATCTTCTCCAAAACCCACAATCCACTCCCATTGAACTTAACGACCAACGAGAACCCAACGAAATCCAATGGAGACCACAAAACACTTCAAAAACACGCCAAACAAGAACGCGATCAACCCCAAACCTGGAAGATAATCCCAAAAGCCATAGATCCACCCCAAAAGTCCCCCTTAACCTACATGATGATCTCCAAAACCCACAATTTACACTTTTCCACCATGATGACAAAGGAAAACCCAACGAAACCCAGCGGAGACCCCAAAACACGTCAAAAACACCCCAAAATAGAACAGGATCAACCCCCCAAAAAAACAGAAAAAAAAAAAAAAAACAAAACCATAGATCCATCCCAAAACCATCCTAAACCTACCAGGTGTTCTCCAAAACCCAGAATTTTCCATTTTCCAACATGATTACGAACAAAACCCAACTAAAACCCAACGGAGACCCAAAAACACGTCAAAAACACGCCAAAAATGGACTGGATCAGAAGAAAAAACCCCAATACCATGAATTTCCCCCCAAACCACCCTAAACTCACTTGATCTTCTCCAAAACCCACAATCCACTCCCATTGAACTTAACGACCAACGAGAACCCAACGAAATCCAATGGAGACCACAAAACACTTCAAAAACACCCCAAACAAGAACGCGATCAACCCCAAACCTGGAAGATAATCCCAAAAGCCATAGATCCACCCCAAAAGTCCCCCTTAACCTACATGATGATCTCCAAAACCCACAATTTACACTTTTCCACCATGATGACAAAGGAAAACCCAACGAAACCCAGCGGAGACCCCAAAACACGTCAAAAACACCCCAAAAAAGAACAGGATCAACCCCCCAAAAAAACAGAAAAAAAAAAAAAAAAAAAAAAAACCATAGATCCATCCCAAAACCATCCTAAACCTACCAGGTGTTCTCCAAAACCCAGAATTTTCCATTTTCCAACATGATTACGAACAAAACCCAACTAAAACCCAATGGAGACCCAAAAACACGTCAAAAACACGCCAAAAATGGACTGGATCAGAAGAAAAAACCCCAATACCATGAATTTCCCCCCAAACCACCCTAAACTCACTTGATCTTCTCCAAAACCCACAATCCACTCCCATTGAACTTAACGACCAACGAGAACCCAACGAAATCCAATGGAGACCACAAAACACTTCAAAAACACCCCAAACAAGAACGCGATCAACCCCAAACCTGGAAGATAATCCCAAAAGCCATAGATCCACCCCAAAAGTCCCCCTTAACCTACATGATGATCTCCAAAACCCACAATTTACACTTTTCCACCATGATGACAAAGGAAAACCCAACGAAACCCAGCGGAGACCCCAAAACACGTCAAAAACACCCCAAAAAAGAACAGGATCAACCCCCCAAAAAAACAGAAAAAAAAAAAAAAAAACAAAACCATAGATCCATCCCAAAACCATCCTAAACCTACCAGGTGTTCTCCAAAACCCAGAATTTTCCATTTTCCAACATGATTACGAACAAAACCCAACTAAAACCCAACGGAGACCCAAAAACACGTCAAAAACACGCCAAAAAAGAACAGGATCAGAAGAAAAAAACCCAATACCATGAATTTCCCCCCAAACCACCCTAAACTCACTTGATCGTCTCCAAAACCCACAATCCACTCCCATTGAACTTAACGACGACTGACAACACAACGAAACCCAACGGAGACCCAAAAACACGTCAAAAATACCCCAGAAAAGAACAGGATCACCCCAAAAAACAGAAGAAAAACTCAAATACCATGAATCCACCCCAGAAGTCTTCCTAAAACTACCTGAAGTTCTCCAAAAATCGCAATTTACCATTTTCCACCACGATGACAACGGAAAACGCAACAAAACCCAACGGAGACCATAAAACACGTCACAAACACCCCCAAAAAGAATAGGATCACGCCCAAAAACGAAAGAAAATCCCCAAAATCATAGATCCACCCCAAAACCACCCTAAACCTACCTGATTGTACTGGGTCTGGCTGGAATGTTAACTTTCCCGGCAGCAGCCCATACAGTGCCGTACTCTGTACTTGTAGCTGGAACAGCAGTGTTATCACACCAGTGTTGTGTCTACTGCTGAGCAGCAGTGGCACAGCATTGGGCCTTTCTCTAACCCTCCTAGGGGGTGGGCAAAAAGTGAGGAGAGAAACATCACTATGGCAGCTGACCTAAACCAATCAAAGGGATATTCCATACCATGTGGTGTCACACTCAGCAATAAAAGGAGGAAACAGGAAGAAGAGGGGAGGGGTGGGCTCTCGTTGAGAAGACCTCGGTCCTCCTCTCGAACACCGGCTGCGTGCGTTGAGGCCTTGCTTCAAGGACGTGGTCAATCATCGCTCATTTGTGGGAAGTAGAGAGTAATTTCTTTCCTCTGCACTTCCATATAGCTTTCATTTATTTTGTTTGTTTGTTTTCCTCCCTTGTTCCCCTTTTCCCTTTTACTTCCCCTTAGTTAAATTGTTTAGTTCATGGTAGTCTTTATTTAATTATTATAATTATTTCCCTTTAAATAATTATCCTTATCTCAACCCGTGAGTTGTTCTTTGCTTTACTTCTCCCCCTCCTCATCTAAAGGAGGGGGAGTGAGAGAGCGGTTGTGGGGTTTAGCTGCCCAGCATGGTAAAAACACCACACTGATGTTCTCCAAAACCCAAAGTCCACTCCCAACCACCATAAAACCCATTAGGAACCCAACAAAGCCCAACGGAGACACCAAAAAACAGCATAAACACCCCAAAAAAGAACAGGATCAACCCCCCAAAAAAACAGAAAAAAAAACCAAAACAAAACCATAGATCCATCCCAAAACCATCCTAAACCTACCAGGTGTTCTCCAAAACCCAGAATTTTCCATTTTCCAACATGATTACGAACAAAACCCAACTAAAACCCAACGGAGACCCAAAAACACGTCAAAAACACGCCAAAAAAGAACTGGATCAGAAGAAAAAACCCCAATACCATGAATTTCCCCCCAAACCACCCTAAACTCACTTGATCTTCTCCAAAACCCACAATCCACTCCCATTGAACTTAACGACCAACGAGAACCCAACGAAATCCAATGGAGACCACAAAACACTTCAAAAACACCCCAAACAAGAACGCGATCAACCCCAAACCTGGAAGATAATCCCAAAAGCCATAGATCCACCCCAAAAGTCCCCCTTAACCTACATGATGATCTCCAAAACCCACAATTTACACTTTTCCACCATGATGACAAAGGAAAACCCAACGAAACCCAGCGGAGACCCCAAAACACGTCAAAAACACCCCAAAAAAGAACAGGATCAACCCCCCAAAAAAACAGAAAAAAAAAAAAAAAAAACAAAACCATAGATCCATCCCAAAACCATCCTAAACCTACCAGGTGTTCTCCAAAACCCAGAATTTTCCATTTTCCAACATGATTACGAACAAAACCCAACTAAAACCCAACGGAGACCCAAAAACACGTCAAAAACACGCCAAAAAAGAACAGGATCAGAAGAAAAAAACCCAATACCATGAATTTCCCCCCAAACCACCCTAAACTCACTTGATCGTCTCCAAAACCCACAATCCACTCCCATTGAACTTAACGACGACTGACAACACAACGAAACCCAACGGAGACCCAAAAACACGTCAAAAATACCCCAGAAAAGAACAGGATCACCCCAAAAAACAGAAGAAAAACTCAAATACCATGAATCCACCCCAGAAGTCTTCCTAAACCTACCTGAAGTTCTCCAAAAATCGCAATTTACCATTTTCCACCACGATGACAACGGAAAACGCAACAAAACCCAACGGAGACCATAAAACACGTCACAAACACCCCCAAAAAGAATAGGATCACGCCCAAAAACGAAAGAAAATCCCCAAAATCATAGATCCACCCCAAAACCACCCTAAACCTACCTGATTGTACTGGGTCTGGCTGGAATGTTAACTTTCCCGGCAGCAGCCCATACAGTGCCGTACTCTGTACTTGTAGCTGGAACAGCAGTGTTATCACACCAGTGTTGTGTCTACTGCTGAGCAGCAGTGGCACAGCATTGGGCCTTTCTCTAACCCTCCTAGGGGGTGGGCAAAAAGTGAGGAGAGAAACATCACTATGGCAGCTGACCTAAACCAATCAAAGGGATATTCCATACCATGTGGTGTCACACTCAGCAATAAAAGGAGGAAACAGGAAGAAGAGGGGAGGGGTGGGCTCTCGTTGAGAAGACCTCGGTCCTCCTCTCGAACACCGGCTGCGTGCGTTGAGGCCTTGCTTCAAGGACGTGGTCAATCATCGCTCATTTGTGGGAAGTAGAGAGTAATTTCTTTCCTCTGCACTTCCATATAGCTTTCATTTATTTTGTTTGTTTGTTTTCCTCCCTTGTTCCCCTTTTCCCTTTTACTTCCCCTTAGTTAAATTGTTTAGTTCATGGTAGTCTTTATTTAATTATTATAATTATTTCCCTTTAAATAATTATCCTTATCTCAACCCGTGAGTTGTTCTTTGCTTTACTTCTCCCCCTCCTCATCTAAAGGAGGGGGAGTGAGAGAGCGGTTGTGGGGTTTAGCTGCCCAGCACGGTAAAAACACCACACTGATGTTCTCCAAAACCCAAAGTCCACTCCCAACCACCATAAAACCCATTAGGAACCCAACAAAGCCCAACGGAGACACCAAAAAACAGCATAAACACCCCAAAAAAGAACAGGATCAACCCCCCAAAAAAACAGAAAAAAAAAAAAAAACAAAACCATAGATCCATCCCAAAACCATCCTAAACCTACCAGGTGTTCTCCAAAACCCAGAATTTTCCATTTTCCAACATGATTACGAACAAAACCCAACTAAAACCCAACGGAGACCCAAAAACACGTCAAAAACACGCCAAAAAAGCACTGGATCAGAAGAAAAAACCCCAATACCATGAATTTCCCCCCAAACCACCCTAAACTCACTTGATCTTCTCCAAAACCCACAATCCACTCCCATTGAACTTAACGACCAACGAGAACCCAACGAAATCCAATGGAGACCACAAAACACTTCAAAAACACGCCAAACAAGAACGCGATCAACCCCAAACCTGGAAGATAATCCCAAAAGCCATAGATCCACCCCAAAAGTCCCCCTTAACCTACATGATGATCTCCAAAACCCACAATTTACACTTTTCCACCATGATGACAAAGGAAAACCCAACGAAACCCAGCGGAGACCCCAAAACACGTCAAAAACACCCCAAAAAAGAACAGGATCAACCCCCCAAAAAAACAGAAAAAAAAAAAAAAAAACAAAACCATAGATCCATCCCAAAACCATCCTAAACCTACCAGGTGTTCTCCAAAACCCAGAATTTTCCATTTTCCAACATGATTACGAACAAAACCCAACTAAAACCCAACGGAGACCCAAAAACACGTCAAAAACACGCCAAAAATGGACTGGATCAGAAGAAAAAACCCCAATACCATGAATTTCCCCCCAAACCACCCTAAACTCACTTGATCTTCTCCAAAACCCACAATCCACTCCCATTGAACTTAACGACCAACGAGAACCCAACGAAATCCAATGGAGACCACAAAACACTTCAAAAACACCCCAAACAAGAACGCGATCAACCCCAAACCTGGAAGATAATCCCAAAAGCCATAGATCCACCCCAAAAGTCCCCCTTAACCTACATGATGATCTCCAAAACCCACAATTTACACTTTTCCACCATGATGACAAAGGAAAACCCAACGAAACCCAGCGGAGACCCCAAAACACGTCAAAAACACCCCAAAAAAGAACAGGATCAACCCCCCAAAAAAACAGAAAAAAAAAAAAAAAAAAAAAAAAACCATAGATCCATCCCAAAACCATCCTAAACCTACCAGGTGTTCTCCAAAACCCAGAATTTTCCATTTTCCAACATGATTACGAACAAAACCCAACTAAAACCCAATGGAGACCCAAAAACACGTCAAAAACACGCCAAAAATGGACTGGATCAGAAGAAAAAACCCCAATACCATGAATTTCCCCCCAAACCACCCTAAACTCACTTGATCTTCTCCAAAACCCACAATCCACTCCCATTGAACTTAACGACCAACGAGAACCCAACGAAATCCAATGGAGACCACAAAACACTTCAAAAACACCCCAAACAAGAACGCGATCAACCCCAAACCTGGAAGATAATCCCAAAAGCCATAGATCCACCCCAAAAGTCCCCCTTAACCTACATGATGATCTCCAAAACCCACAATTTACACTTTTCCACCATGATGACAAAGGAAAACCCAACGAAACCCAGCGGAGACCCCAAAACACGTCAAAAACACCCCAAAAAAGAACAGGATCAACCCCCCAAAAAAACAGAAAAAAAAAAAAAAAACAAAACCATAGATCCATCCCAAAACCATCCTAAACCTACCAGGTGTTCTCCAAAACCCAGAATTTTCCATTTTCCAACATGATTACGAACAAAACCCAACTAAAACCCAACGGAGACCCAAAAACACGTCAAAAACACGCCAAAAAAGAACAGGATCAGAAGAAAAAAACCCAATACCATGAATTTCCCCCCAAACCACCCTAAACTCACTTGATCGTCTCCAAAACCCACAATCCACTCCCATTGAACTTAACGACGACTGACAACACAACGAAACCCAACGGAGACCCAAAAACACGTCAAAAATACCCCAGAAAAGAACAGGATCACCCCAAAAAACAGAAGAAAAACTCAAATACCATGAATCCACCCCAGAAGTCTTCCTAAACCTACCTGAAGTTCTCCAAAAATCGCAATTTACCATTTTCCACCACGATGACAACGGAAAACGCAACAAAACCCAACGGAGACCATAAAACACGTCACAAACACCCCCAAAAAGAATAGGATCACGCCCAAAAACGAAAGAAAATCCCCAAAATCATAGATCCACCCCAAAACCACCCTAAACCTACCTGATTGTACTGGGTCTGGCTGGAATGTTAACTTTCCCGGCAGCAGCCCATACAGTGCCGTACTCTGTACTTGTAGCTGGAACAGCAGTGTTATCACACCAGTGTTGTGTCTACTGCTGAGCAGCAGTGGCACAGCATTGGGCCTTTCTCTAACCCTCCTAGGGGGTGGGCAAAAAGTGAGGAGAGAAACATCACTATGGCAGCTGACCTAAACCAATCAAAGGGATATTCCATACCATGTGGTGTCACACTCAGCAATAAAAGGAGGAAACAGGAAGAAGAGGGGAGGGGTGGGCTCTCGTTGAGAAGACCTCGGTCCTCCTCTCGAACACCGGCTGCGTGCGTTGAGGCCTTGCTTCAAGGACGTGGTCAATCATCGCTCATTTGTGGGAAGTAGAGAGTAATTTCTTTCCTCTGCACTTCCATATAGCTTTCATTTATTTTGTTTGTTTGTTTTCCTCCCTTGTTCCCCTTTTCCCTTTTACTTCCCCTTAGTTAAATTGTTTAGTTCATGGTAGTCTTTATTTAATTATTATAATTATTTCCCTTTAAATAATTATCCTTATCTCAACCCGTGAGTTGTTCTTTGCTTTACTTCTCCCCCTCCTCATCTAAAGGAGGGGGAGTGAGAGAGCGGTTGTGGGGTTTAGCTGCCCAGCACGGTAAAAACACCACACTGATGTTCTCCAAAACCCAAAGTCCACTCCCAACCACCATAAAACCCATTAGGAACCCAACAAAGCCCAACGGAGACACCAAAAAACAGCATAAACACCCCAAAAAAGAACAGGATCAACCCCCCAAAAAACAGAAAAAAAAAAAAAAACAAAACCATAGATCCATCCCAAAACCATCCTAAACCTACCAGGTGTTCTCCAAAACCCAGAATTTTCCATTTTCCAACATGATTACGAACAAAACCCAACTAAAACCCAACGGAGACCCAAAAACACGTCAAAAACACGCCAAAAAAGAACTGGATCAGAAGAAAAAACCCCAATACCATGAATTTCCCCCCAAACCACCCTAAACTCACTTGATCTTCTCCAAAACCCACAATCCACTCCCATTGAACTTAACGACCAACGAGAACCCAACGAAATCCAATGGAGACCACAAAACACTTCAAAAAACACCCCAAACAAGAACGCGATCAACCCCAAACCTGGAAGATAATCCCAAAAGCCATAGATCCACCCCAAAAGTCCCCCTTAACCTACATGATGATCTCCAAAACCCACAATTTACACTTTTCCACCATGATGACAAAGGAAAACCCAACGAAACCCAGCGGAGACCCCAAAACACGTCAAAAACACCCCAAAAAAGAACAGGATCAACCCCCCAAAAAAACAGAAAAAAAAAAAAAACAAAACCATAGATCCATCCCAAAACCATCCTAAACCTACCAGGTGTTCTCCAAAACCCAGAATTTTCCATTTTCCAACATGATTACGAACAAAACCCAACTAAAACCCAACGGAGACCCAAAAACACGTCAAAAACACGCCAAAAATGGACTGGATCAGAAGAAAAAACCCCAATACCATGAATTTCCCCCCAAACCACCCTAAACTCACTTGATCTTCTCCAAAACCCACAATCCACTCCCATTGAACTTAACGACCAACGAGAACCCAACGAAATCCAATGGAGACCACAAAACACTTCAAAAACACCCCAAACAAGAACGCGATCAACCCCAAACCTGGAAGATAATCCCAAAAGCCATAGATCCACCCCAAATATCCCCCTAAACCTACCTGATGTTCTCCAAAACCCACAATTTAAACTATTCCAACCTGAAGACCAATAAGAAGCCAACTAAAACCCAAGGGAGACCACAAAACACGTCAATAACACGCCAAAAAAGAACACGATCACCCCAGAAAACACAAGAAAATCCCAAAAGCCATAGATCCACCCCGAAGGTCCCCCTAAACCTACCTGATGTTCTCCAAAACCCACAATTTACAGTTTTCCACCATGATGACAACGGAAAACCAAATGAAACCCAACGGAGACCCCAAAACACGTTAAAAACACCCCAAAAAAGAACTGGATAAGAAGTAAAAAAAAAAACAAAAACCATGAATTTCCCCACAAAACCACCCTATACCCACCTGATCTTCTCCAAATCCCACATTTCACTCCCATTCACCATGATGAATACAAGAACCCAACAAAACCTAACGGAGACCACAAAACACGTCAAGAACACCACAAAAAAGAACAGGATCACCCCAGAAAACTGGAAGAAAATACCCCAAAACCATAGATCCACCCCAAATGTCCCCCTAAACCTACCTGATGTTCTCCAAATCCCAAAGTCCACTCCCGACCACCATAAAACCCATTAGGAACACAACAACACCCAACGGAGACACCAAAACACGGCATAAACAACCCAAATAAGAACAGGATCACCCCCAAAAACGAAAGAAAACCCCAAAAGCCATAGATCCACCCCAAAAGTCCCCCTTAACCTACATGATGATCTCCAAAACCCACAATTTACACTTTTCCACCATGATGACAAAGGAAAACCCAACGAAACCCAGCGGAGACCCCAAAACACGTCAAAAACACCCCAAAAAAGAACAGGATCAACCCCCCAAAAAAACAGAAGAAAAAAAAAAAAAAAAAAAAAACCATAGATCCATCCCAAAACCATCCTAAACCTACCAGGTGTTCTCCAAAACCCAGAATTTTCCATTTTCCAACATGATTACGAACAAAACCCAACTAAAACCCAATGGAGACCCAAAAACACGTCAAAAACACGCCAAAAATGGACTGGATCAGAAGAAAAAACCCCAATACCATGAATTTCCCCCCAAACCACCCTAAACTCACTTGATCTTCTCCAAAACCCACAATCCACTCCCATTGAACTTAACGACCAACGAGAACCCAACGAAATCCAATGGAGACCACAAAACACTTCAAAAACACCCCAAACAAGAACGCGATCAACCCCAAACCTGGAAGATAATCCCAAAAGCCATAGATCCACCCCAAAAGTCCCCCTTAACCTACATGATGATCTCCAAAACCCACAATTTACACTTTTCCACCATGATGACAAAGGAAAACCCAACGAAACCCAGCGGAGACCCCAAAACACGTCAAAAACACCCCAAAAAAGAACAGGATCAACCCCCCAAAAAAACAGAAAAAAAAAACAAAACAAAACCATAGATCCATCCCAAAACCATCCTAAACCTACCAGGTGTTCTCCAAAACCCAGAATTTTCCATTTTCCAAAATGATTACGAACAAAACCCAACTAAAACCCAACGGAGACCCAAAAACACGTCAAAAACACGCCAAAAAAGAACTGGATCAGAAGAAAAAACCCCAATACCATGAATTTCCCCCCAAACCACCCTAAACTCACTTGATCTTCTCCAAAACCCACAATCCACTCCCATTGAACTTAACGACCAACGAGAACCCAACGAAATCCAATGGAGACCACAAAACACTTCAAAAACACCCCAAACAAGAACGCGATCAACCCCAAACCTGGAAGATAATCCCAAAAGCCATAGATCCACCCCAAAAGTCCCCCTTAACCTACATGATGATCTCCAAAACCCACAATTTACACTTTTCCACCATGATGACAAAGGAAAACCCAACGAAACCCAGCGGAGACCCCAAAACACGTCAAAAACACCCCAAAAAAGAACAGGATCAACCCCCCAAAAAAACAGAAAAAAAAAAAAAAAAAACAAAACCATAGATCCATCCCAAAACCATCCTAAACCTACCAGGTGTTCTCCAAAACCCAGAATTTTCCATTTTCCAACATGATTACGAACAAAACCCAACTAAAACCCAACGGAGACCCAAAAACACATCAAAAACACGCCAAAAAAGAACTGGATCAGAAGAAAAAACCCCAATACCATGAATTTCCCCCCAAACCACCCTAAACTCACTTGATCTTCTCCAAAACCCACAATCCACTCCCATTGAACTTAACGACCAACGAGAACCCAACGAAATCCAATGGAGACCACAAAACACTTCAAAAACACCCCAAACAAGAACGCGATCAACCCCAAACCTGGAAGATAATCCCAAAAGCCATAGATCCACCCCAAAAGTCCCCCTTAACCTACATGATGATCTCCAAAACCCACAATTTACACTTTTCCACCATGATGACAAAGGAAAACCCAACGAAACCCAGCGGAGACCCCAAAACACGTCAAAAACACCCCAAAAAAGAACAGGATCAACCCCCCAAAAAAACAGAAAAAAAAAAAAAAAAAACAAAACCATAGATCCATCCCAAAACCATCCTAAACCTACCAGGTGTTCTCCAAAACCCAGAATTTTCCATTTTCCAACATGATTACGAACAAAACCCAACTAAAACCCAACGGAGACCCAAAAACACGTCAAAAACACGCCAAAAAAGAACAGGATCAGAAGAAAAAAACCCAATACCATGAATTTCCCCCCAAACCACCCTAAACTCACTTGATCGTCTCCAAAACCCACAATCCACTCCCATTGAACTTAACGACGACTGACAACACAACGAAACCCAACGGAGACCCAAAAACACGTCAAAAATACCCCAGAAAAGAACAGGATCACCCCAAAAAACAGAAGAAAAACTCAAATACCATGAATCCACCCCAGAAGTCTTCCTAAAACTACCTGAAGTTCTCCAAAAATCGCAATTTACCATTTTCCACCACGATGACAACGGAAAACGCAACAAAACCCAACGGAGACCATAAAACACGTCACAAACACCCCCAAAAAGAATAGGATCACGCCCAAAAACGAAAGAAAATCCCCAAAATCATAGATCCACCCCAAAACCACCCTAAACCTACCTGATTGTACTGGGTCTGGCTGGAATGTTAACTTTCCCGGCAGCAGCCCATACAGTGCCGTACTCTGTACTTGTAGCTGGAACAGCAGTGTTATCACACCAGTGTTGTGTCTACTGCTGAGCAGCAGTGGCACAGCATTGGGCCTTTCTCTAACCCTCCTAGGGGGTGGGCAAAAAGTGAGGAGAGAAACATCACTATGGCAGCTGACCTAAACCAATCAAAGGGATATTCCATACCATGTGGTGTCACACTCAGCAATAAAAGGAGGAAACAGGAAGAAGAGGGGAGGGGTGGGCTCTCGTTGAGAAGACCTCGGTCCTCCTCTCGAACACCGGCTGCGTGCGTTGAGGCCTTGCTTCAAGGACGTGGTCAATCATCGCTCATTTGTGGGAAGTAGAGAGTAATTTCTTTCCTCTGCACTTCCATATAGCTTTCATTTATTTTGTTTGTTTGTTTTCCTCCCTTGTTCCCCTTTTCCCTTTTACTTCCCCTTAGTTAAATTGTTTAGTTCATGGTAGTCTTTATTTAATTATTATAATTATTTCCCTTTAAATAATTATCCTTATCTCAACCCGTGAGTTGTTCTTTGCTTTACTTCTCCCCCTCCTCATCTAAAGGAGGGGGAGTGAGAGAGCGGTTGTGGGGTTTAGCTGCCCAGCACGGTAAAAACACCACACTGATGTTCTCCAAAACCCAAAGTCCACTCCCAACCACCATAAAACCCATTAGGAACCCAACAAAGCCCAACGGAGACACCAAAAAACAGCATAAACACCCCAAAAAAGAACAGGATCAACCCCCCAAAAAACAGAAAAAAAAAAAAAACAAAACCATAGATCCATCCCAAAACCATCCTAAACCTACCAGGTGTTCTCCAAAACCCAGAATTTTCCATTTTCCAACATGATTACGAACAAAACCCAACTAAAACCCAACGGAGACCCAAAAACACGTCAAAAACACGCCAAAAAAGAACTGGATCAGAAGAAAAAACCCCAATACCATGAATTTCCCCCCAAACCACCCTAAACTCACTTGATCTTCTCCAAAACCCACAATCCACTCCCATTGAACTTAACGACCAACGAGAACCCAACGAAATCCAATGGAGACCACAAAACACTTCAAAAACACCCCAAACAAGAACGCGATCAACCCCAAACCTGGAAGATAATCCCAAAAGCCATAGATCCACCCCAAAAGTCCCCCTTAACCTACATGATGATCTCCAAAACCCACAATTTACACTTTTCCACCATGATGACAAAGGAAAACCCAACGAAACCCAGCGGAGACCCCAAAACACGTCAAAAACACCCCAAAAAAGAACAGGATCAACCCCCCAAAAAAACAGAAAAAAAAAAAAAACAAAACCATAGATCCATCCCAAAACCATCCTAAACCTACCAGGTGTTCTCCAAAACCCAGAATTTTCCATTTTCCAACATGATTACGAACAAAACCCAACTAAAACCCAACGGAGACCCAAAAACACGTCAAAAACACGCCAAAAAAGAACAGGATCAGAAGAAAAAAACCCAATACCATGAATTTCCCCCCAAACCACCCTAAACTCACTTGATCGTCTCCAAAACCCACAATCCACTCCCATTGAACTTAACGACCAACGAGAACCCAACGAAATCCAATGGAGACCACAAAACACTTCAAAAACACCCCAAACAAGAACGCGATCAACCCCAAACCTGGAAGATAATCCCAAAAGCCATAGATCCACCCCAAAAGTCCCCCTTAACCTACATGATGATCTCCAAAACCCACAATTTACACTTTTCCACCATGATGACAAAGGAAAACCCAACGAAACCCAGCGGAGACCCCAAAACACGTCAAAAACACCCCAAAAAAGAACAGGATCAACCCCCCAAAAAAACAGAAAAAAAAAACAAAACAAAACCATAGATCCATCCCAAAACCATCCTAAACCTACCAGGTGTTCTCCAAAACCCAGAATTTTCCATTTTCCAACATGATTACGAACAAAACCCAACTAAAACCCAACGGAGACCCAAAAACACGTCAAAAACACGCCAAAAAAGAACAGGATCAGAAGAAAAAAACCCAATACCATGAATTTCCCCCCAAACCACCCTAAACTCACTTGATCGTCTCCAAAACCCACAATCCACTCCCATTGAACTTAACGACGACTGACAACACAACGAAACCCAACGGAGACCCAAAAACACGTCAAAAATACCCCAGAAAAGAACAGGATCACCCCAAAAAACAGAAGAAAAACTCAAATACCATGAATCCACCCCAGAAGTCCCCCTAAACCTACCTGAAGTTCTCCAAAAATCGCAATTTACCATTTTCCACCACGATGACAACGGAAAACGCAACAAAACCCAACGGAGACCATAAAACACGTCACAAACACCCCCAAAAAGAATAGGATCACGCCCAAAAACGAAAGAAAATCCCCAAAATCATAGATCCACCCCAAAACCACCCTAAACCTACCTGATTGTACTGGGTCTGGCTGGAATGTTAACTTTCCCGGCAGCAGCCCATACAGTGCCGTACTCTGTACTTGTAGCTGGAACAGCAGTGTTATCACACCAGTGTTGTGTCTACTGCTGAGCAGCAGTGGCACAGCATTGGGCCTTTCTCTAACCCTCCTAGGGGGTGGGCAAAAAGTGAGGAGAGAAACATCACTATGGCAGCTGACCTAAACCAATCAAAGGGATATTCCATACCATGTGGTGTCACACTCAGCAATAAAAGGAGGAAACAGGAAGAAGAGGGGAGGGGTGGGCTCTCGTTGAGAAGACCTCGGTCCTCCTCTCGAACACCGGCTGCGTGCGTTGAGGCCTTGCTTCAAGGATGTGGTCAATCATCGCTCATTTGTGGGAAGTAGAGAGTAATTTCTTTCCTCTGCACTTCCATATAGCTTTCATTTATTTTGTTTGTTTGTTTTCCTCCCTTGTTCCCCTTTTCCCTTTTACTTCCCCTTAGTTAAATTGTTTAGTTCATGGTAGTCTTTATTTAATTATTATAATTATTTCCCTTTAAATAATTATCCTTATCTCAACCCGTGAGTTGTTCTTTGCTTTACTTCTCCCCCTCCTCATCTAAAGGAGGGGGAGTGAGAGAGCGGTTGTGGGGTTTAGCTGCCCAGCATGGTAAAAACACCACACTGATGTTCTCCAAAACCCAAAGTCCACTCCCAACCACCATAAAACCCATTAGGAACCCAACAAAGCCCAACGGAGACACCAAAAAACAGCATAAACACCCCAAAAAAGAACAGGATCAACCCCCCAAAAAAACAGAAAAAAAAAAAAAAACAAAACCATAGATCCATCCCAAAACCATCCTAAACCTACCAGGTGTTCTCCAAAACCCAGAATTTTCCATTTTCCAACATGATTACGAACAAAACCCAACTAAAACCCAACGGAGACCCAAAAACACGTCAAAAACACGCCAAAAAAGAACTGGATCAGAAGAAAAAACCCCAATACCATGAATTTCCCCCCAAACCACCCTAAACTCACTTGATCTTCTCCAAAACCCACAATCCACTCCCATTGAACTTAACGACCAACGAGAACCCAACGAAATCCAATGGAGACCACAAAACACTTCAAAAACACCCCAAACAAGAACGCGATCAACCCCAAACCTGGAAGATAATCCCAAAAGCCATAGATCCACCCCAAAAGTCCCCCTTAACCTACATGATGATCTCCAAAACCCACAATTTACACTTTTCCACCATGATGACAAAGGAAAACCCAACGAAACCCAGCGGAGACCCCAAAACACGTCAAAAACACCCCAAAAAAGAACAGGATCAACCCCCCAAAAAAACAGAAAAAAAAAACAAAACAAAACCATAGATCCATCCCAAAACCATCCTAAACCTACCAGGTGTTCTCCAAAACCCAGAATTTTCCATTTTCCAACATGATTACGAACAAAACCCAACTAAAACCCAACGGAGACCCAAAAACACGTCAAAAACACGCCAAAAAAGAACAGGATCAGAAGAAAAAAACCCAATACCATGAATTTCCCCCCAAACCACCCTAAACTCACTTGATCGTCTCCAAAACCCACAATCCACTCCCATTGAACTTAACGACGACTGACAACACAACGAAACCCAACGGAGACCCAAAAACACGTCAAAAATACCCCAGAAAAGAACAGGATCACCCCAAAAAACAGAAGAAAAACTCAAATACCATGAATCCACCCCAGAAGTCCCCCTAAACCTACCTGAAGTTCTCCAAAAATCGCAATTTACCATTTTCCACCACGATGACAACGGAAAACGCAACAAAACCCAACGGAGACCATAAAACACGTCACAAACACCCCCAAAAAGAATAGGATCACGCCCAAAAACGAAAGAAAATCCCCAAAATCATAGATCCACCCCAAAACCACCCTAAACCTACCTGATTGTACTGGGTCTGGCTGGAATGTTAACTTTCCCGGCAGCAGCCCATACAGTGCCGTACTCTGTACTTGTAGCTGGAACAGCAGTGTTATCACACCAGTGTTGTGTCTACTGCTGAGCAGCAGTGGCACAGCATTGGGCCTTTCTCTAACCCTCCTAGGGGGTGGGCAAAAAGTGAGGAGAGAAACATCACTATGGCAGCTGACCTAAACCAATCAAAGGGATATTCCATACCATGTGGTGTCACACTCAGCAATAAAAGGAGGAAACAGGAAGAAGAGGGGAGGGGTGGGCTCTCGTTGAGAAGACCTCGGTCCTCCTCTCGAACACCGGCTGCGTGCGTTGAGGCCTTGCTTCAAGGACGTGGTCAATCATCGCTCATTTGTGGGAAGTAGAGAGTAATTTCTTTCCTCTGCACTTCCATATAGCTTTCATTTATTTTGTTTGTTTGTTTTCCTCCCTTGTTCCCCTTTTCCCTTTTACTTCCCCTTAGTTAAATTGTTTAGTTCATGGTAGTCTTTATTTAATTATTATAATTATTTCCCTTTAAATAATTATCCTTATCTCAACCCGTGAGTTGTTCTTTGCTTTACTTCTCCCCCTCCTCATCTAAAGGAGGGGGAGTGAGAGAGCGGTTGTGGGGTTTAGCTGCCCAGCACGGTAAAAACACCACACTGATGTTCTCCAAAACCCAAAGTCCACTCCCAACCACCATAAAACCCATTAGGAACCCAACAAAGCCCAACGGAGACACCAAAAAACAGCATAAACACCCCAAAAAAGAACAGGATCAACCCCCCAAAAAACAGAAAAAAAAAAAAAACCAAAACCATAGATCCATCCCAAAACCATCCTAAACCTACCAGGTGTTCTCCAAAACCCAGAATTTTCCATTTTCCAACATGATTACGAACAAAACCCAACTAAAACCCAACGGAGACCCAAAAACACGTCAAAAACACGCCAAAAAAGAACTGGATCAGAAGAAAAAACCCCAATACCATGAATTTCCCCCCAAACCACCCTAAACTCACTTGATCTTCTCCAAAACCCACAATCCACTCCCATTGAACTTAACGACCAACGAGAACCCAACGAAATCCAATGGAGACCACAAAACACTTCAAAAACACCCCAAACAAGAACGCGATCAACCCCAAACCTGGAAGATAATCCCAAAAGCCATAGATCCACCCCAAAAGTCCCCCTTAACCTACGTGATGATCTCCAAAACCCACAATTTACACTTTTCCACCATGATGACAAAGGAAAACCCAACGAAACCCAGCGGAGACCCCAAAACACGTCAAAAACACCCCAAAAAAGAACAGGATCAACCCCCCAAAAAAACAGAAAAAAAAAAAAAAACAAAACCATAGATCCATCCCAAAACCATCCTAAACCTACCAGGTGTTCTCCAAAACCCAGAATTTTCCATTTTCCAACATGATTACGAACAAAACCCAACTAAAACCCAACGGAGACCCAAAAACACGTCAAAAACACGCCAAAAAAGAACAGGATCAGAAGAAAAAAACCCAATACCATGAATTTCCCCCCAAACCACCCTAAACTCACTTGATCGTCTCCAAAACCCACAATCCACTCCCATTGAACTTAACGACGACTGACAACACAACGAAACCCAACGAAGACCCAAAAACACGTCAAAAATACCCCAGAAAAGAACAGGATCACCCCAAAAAACAGAAGAAAAACTCAAATACCATGAATCCACCCCAGAAGTCCCCCTAAACCTACCTGAAGTTCTCCAAAAATCGCAATTTACCATTTTCCACCACGATGACAACGGAAAACGCAACAAAACCCAACGGAGACCATAAAACACGTCACAAACACCCCCAAAAAGAATAGGATCACGCCCAAAAACGAAAGAAAATCCCCAAAATCATAGATCCACCCCAAAACCACCCTAAACCTACCTGATTGTACTGGGTCTGGCTGGAATGTTAACTTTCCCGGCAGCAGCCCATACAGTGCCGTACTCTGTACTTGTAGCTGGAACAGCAGTGTTATCACACCAGTGTTGTGTCTACTGCTGAGCAGCAGTGGCACAGCATTGGGCCTTTCTCTAACCCTCCTAGGGGGTGGGCAAAAAGTGAGGAGAGAAACATCACTATGGCAGCTGACCTAAACCAATCAAAGGGATATTCCATACCATGTGGTGTCACACTCAGCAATAAAAGGAGGAAACAGGAAGAAGAGGGGAGGGGTGGGCTCTCGTTGAGAAGACCTCGGTCCTCCTCTCGAACACCGGCTGCGTGCGTTGAGGCCTTGCTTCAAGGACGTGGTCAATCATCGCTCATTTGTGGGAAGTAGAGAGTAATTTCTTTCCTCTGCACTTCCATATAGCTTTCATTTATTTTGTTTGTTTGTTTTCCTCCCTTGTTCCCCTTTTCCCTTTTACTTCCCCTTAGTTAAATTGTTTAGTTCATGGTAGTCTTTATTTAATTATTATAATTATTTCCCTTTAAATAATTATCCTTATCTCAACCCGTGAGTTGTTCTTTGCTTTACTTCTCCCCCTCCTCATCTAAAGGAGGGGGAGTGAGAGAGCGGTTGTGGGGTTTAGCTGCCCAGCACGGTAAAAACACCACACTGATGTTCTCCAAAACCCAAAGTCCACTCCCAACCACCATAAAACCCATTAGGAACCCAACAAAGCCCAACGGAGACACCAAAAAACAGCATAAACACCCCAAAAAAGAACAGGATCAACCCCCCAAAAAACAGAAAAAAAAAAAAAAACAAAACCATAGATCCATCCCAAAACCATCCTAAACCTACCAGGTGTTCTCCAAAACCCAGAATTTTCCATTTTCCAACATGATTACGAACAAAACCCAACTAAAACCCAACGGAGACCCAAAAACACGTCAAAAACACGCCAAAAAAGAACTGGATCAGAAGAAAAAACCCCAATACCATGAATTTCCCCCCAAACCACCCTAAACTCACTTGATCTTCTCCAAAACCCACAATCCACTCCCATTGAACTTAACGACCAACGAGAACCCAACGAAATCCAATGGAGACCACAAAACACTTCAAAAACACCCCAAACAAGAACGCGATCAACCCCAAACCTGGAAGATAATCCCAAAAGCCATAGATCCACCCCAAAAGTCCCCCTTAACCTACATGATGATCTCCAAAACCCACAATTTACACTTTTCCACCATGATGACAAAGGAAAACCCAACGAAACCCAGCGGAGACCCCAAAACACGTCAAAAACACCCCAAAAAAGAACAGGATCAACCCCCCAAAAAAACAGAAAAAAAAAAAAAAAAACAAAACCATAGATCCATCCCAAAACCATCCTAAACCTACCAGGTGTTCTCCAAAACCCAGAATTTTCCATTTTCCAACATGATTACGAACAAAACCCAACTAAAACCCAACGGAGACCCAAAAACACGTCAAAAACACGCCAAAAAAGAACAGGATCAGAAGAAAAAAACCCAATACCATGAATTTCCCCCCAAACCACCCTAAACTCACTTGATCGTCTCCAAAACCCACAATCCACTCCCATTGAACTTAACGACGACTGACAACACAACGAAACCCAACGGAGACCCAAAAACACGTCAAAAATACCCCAGAAAAGAACAGGATCACCCCAAAAAACAGAAGAAAAACTCAAATACCATGAATCCACCCCAGAAGTCCCCCTAAACCTACCTGAAGTTCTCCAAAAATCGCAATTTACCATTTTCCACCACGATGACAACGGAAAACGCAACAAAACCCAACGGAGACCATAAAACACGTCACAAACACCCCCAAAAAGAATAGGATCACGCCCAAAAACGAAAGAAAATCCCCAAAATCATAGATCCACCCCAAAACCACCCTAAACCTACCTGATTGTACTGGGTCTGGCTGGAATGTTAACTTTCCCGGCAGCAGCCCATACAGTGCCGTACTCTGTACTTGTAGCTGGAACAGCAGTGTTATCACACCAGTGTTGTGTCTACTGCTGAGCAGCAGTGGCACAGCATTGGGCCTTTCTCTAACCCTCCTAGGGGGTGGGCAAAAAGTGAGGAGAGAAACATCACTATGGCAGCTGACCTAAACCAATCAAAGGGATATTCCATACCATGTGGTGTCACACTCAGCAATAAAAGGAGGAAACAGGAAGAAGAGGGGAGGGGTGGGCTCTCGTTGAGAAGACCTCGGTCCTCCTCTCGAACACCGGCTGCGTGCGTTGAGGCCTTGCTTCAAGGACGTGGTCAATCATCGCTCATTTGTGGGAAGTAGAGAGTAATTTCTTTCCTCTGCACTTCCATATAGCTTTCATTTATTTTGTTTGTTTGTTTTCCTCCCTTGTTCCCCTTTTCCCTTTTACTTCCCCTTAGTTAAATTGTTTAGTTCATGGTAGTCTTTATTTAATTATTATAATTATTTCCCTTTAAATAATTATCCTTATCTCAACCCGTGAGTTGTTCTTTGCTTTACTTCTCCCCCTCCTCATCTAAAGGAGGGGGAGTGAGAGAGCGGTTGTGGGGTTTAGCTGCCCAGCACGGTAAAAACACCACACTGATGTTCTCCAAAACCCAAAGTCCACTCCCAACCACCATAAAACCCATTAGGAACCCAACAAAGCCCAACGGAGACACCAAAAAACAGCATAAACACCCCAAAAAAGAACAGGATCAACCCCCCAAAAAACAGAAAAAAAAAAAAAAACAAAACCATAGATCCATCCCAAAACCATCCTAAACCTACCAGGTGTTCTCCAAAACCCAGAATTTTCCATTTTCCAACATGATTACGAACAAAACCCAACTAAAACCCAACGGAGACCCAAAAACACATCAAAAACACGCCAAAAAAGAACTGGATCAGAAGAAAAAACCCCAATACCATGAATTTCCCCCCAAACCACCCTAAACTCACTTGATCTTCTCCAAAACCCACAATCCACTCCCATTGAACTTAACGACCAACGAGAACCCAACGAAATCCAATGGAGACCACAAAACACTTCAAAAACACCCCAAACAAGAACGCGATCAACCCCAAACCTGGAAGATAATCCCAAAAGCCATAGATCCACCCCAAAAGTCCCCCTTAACCTACATGATGATCTCCAAAACCCACAATTTACACTTTTCCACCATGATGACAAAGGAAAACCCAACGAAACCCAGCGGAGAACCCAAAACACGTCAAAAACACCCCAAAAAAGAACAGGATCAACCCCCCAAAAAAACAGAAAAAAAAAAAAAAACCAAAACCATAGATCCATCCCAAAACCATCCTAAACCTACCAGGTGTTCTCCAAAACCCAGAATTTTCCATTTTCCAACATGATTACGAACAAAACCCAACTAAAACCCAACGGAGACCCAAAAACACGTCAAAAACACGCCAAAAAAGAACAGGATCAGAAGAAAAAAACCCAATACCATGAATTTCCCCCCAAACCACCCTAAACTCACTTGATCGTCTCCAAAACCCACAATCCACTCCCATTGAACTTAACGACGACTGACAACACAACGAAACCCAACGGAGACCCAAAAACACGTCAAAAATACCCCAGAAAAGAACAGGATCACCCCAAAAAACAGAAGAAAAACTCAAATACCATGAATCCACCCCAGAAGTCCCCCTAAACCTACCTGAAGTTCTCCAAAAATCGCAATTTACCATTTTCCACCACGATGACAACGGAAAACGCAACAAAACCCAACGGAGACCATAAAACACGTCACAAACACCCCCAAAAAGAATAGGATCACGCCCAAAAACGAAAGAAAATCCCCAAAATCATAGATCCACCCCAAAACCACCCTAAACCTACCTGATTGTACTGGGTCTGGCTGGAATGTTAACTTTCCCGGCAGCAGCCCATACAGTGCCGTACTCTGTACTTGTAGCTGGAACAGCAGTGTTATCACACCAGTGTTGTGTCTACTGCTGAGCAGCAGTGGCACAGCATTGGGCCTTTCTCTAACCCTCCTAGGGGGTGGGCAAAAAGTGAGGAGAGAAACATCACTATGGCAGCTGACCTAAACCAATCAAAGGGATATTCCATACCATGTGGTGTCACACTCAGCAATAAAAGGAGGAAACAGGAAGAAGAGGGGAGGGGTGGGCTCTCGTTGAGAAGACCTCGGTCCTCCTCTCGAACACCGGCTGCGTGCGTTGAGGCCTTGCTTCAAGGATGTGGTCAATCATCGCTCATTTGTGGGAAGTAGAGAGTAATTTCTTTCCTCTGCACTTCCATATAGCTTTCATTTATTTTGTTTGTTTGTTTTCCTCCCTTGTTCCCCTTTTCCCTTTTACTTCCCCTTAGTTAAATTGTTTAGTTCATGGTAGTCTTTATTTAATTATTATAATTATTTCCCTTTAAATAATTATCCTTATCTCAACCCGTGAGTTGTTCTTTGCTTTACTTCTCCCCCTCCTCATCTAAAGGAGGGGGAGTGAGAGAGCGGTTGTGGGGTTTAGCTGCCCAGCATGGTAAAAACACCACACTGATGTTCTCCAAAACCCAAAGTCCACTCCCAACCACCATAAAACCCATTAGGAACCCAACAAAGCCCAACGGAGACACCAAAAAACAGCATAAACACCCCAAAAAAGAACAGGATCAACCCCCCAAAAAAACAGAAAAAAAAAACAAAACAAAACCATAGATCCATCCCAAAACCATCCTAAACCTACCAGGTGTTCTCCAAAACCCAGAATTTTCCATTTTCCAACATGATTACGAACAAAACCCAACTAAAACCCAACGGAGACCCAAAAACACGTCAAAAACACGCCAAAAAAGAACTGGATCAGAAGAAAAAACCCCAATACCATGAATTTCCCCCCAAACCACCCTAAACTCACTTGATCTTCTCCAAAACCCACAATCCACTCCCATTGAACTTAACGACCAACGAGAACCCAACGAAATCCAATGGAGACCACAAAACACTTCAAAAACACCCCAAACAAGAACGCGATCAACCCCAAACCTGGAAGATAATCCCAAAAGCCATAGATCCACCCCAAAAGTCCCCCTTAACCTACATGATGATCTCCAAAACCCACAATTTACACTTTTCCACCATGATGACAAAGGAAAACCCAACGAAACCCAGCGGAGACCCCAAAACACGTCAAAAACACCCCAAAAAAGAACAGGATCAACCCCCCAAAAAAACAGAGAAAAAAAAAAAAAACAAAACCATAGATCCATCCCAAAACCATCCTAAACCTACCAGGTGTTCTCCAAAACCCAGAATTTTCCATTTTCCAACATGATTACGAACAAAACCCAACTAAAACCCAACGGAGACCCAAAAACACGTCAAAAACACGCCAAAAAAGAACAGGATCAGAAGAAAAAAACCCAATACCATGAATTTCCCCCCAAACCACCCTAAACTCACTTGATCGTCTCCAAAACCCACAATCCACTCCCATTGAACTTAACGACGACTGACAACACAACGAAACCCAACGGAGACCCAAAAACACGTCAAAAATACCCCAGAAAAGAACAGGATCACCCCAAAAAACAGAAGAAAAACTCAAATACCATGAATCCACCCCAGAAGTCCCCCTAAACCTACCTGAAGTTCTCCAAAAATCGCAATTTACCATTTTCCACCACGATGACAACGGAAAACGCAACAAAACCCAACGGAGACCATAAAACACGTCACAAACACCCCCAAAAAGAATAGGATCACGCCCAAAAACGAAAGAAAATCCCCAAAATCATAGATCCACCCCAAAACCACCCTAAACCTACCTGATTGTACTGGGTCTGGCTGGAATGTTAACTTTCCCGGCAGCAGCCCATACAGTGCCGTACTCTGTACTTGTAGCTGGAACAGCAGTGTTATCACACCAGTGTTGTGTCTACTGCTGAGCAGCAGTGGCACAGCATTGGGCCTTTCTCTAACCCTCCTAGGGGGTGGGCAAAAAGTGAGGAGAGAAACATCACTATGGCAGCTGACCTAAACCAATCAAAGGGATATTCCATACCATGTGGTGTCACACTCAGCAATAAAAGGAGGAAACAGGAAGAAGAGGGGAGGGGTGGGCTCTCGTTGAGAAGACCTCGGTCCTCCTCTCGAACACCAGCTGCGTGCGTTGAGGCCTTGCTTCAAGGATGTGGTCAATCATCGCTCATTTGTGGGAAGTAGAGAGTAATTTCTTTCCTCTGCACTTCCATATAGCTTTCATTTATTTTGTTTGTTTGTTTTCCTCCCTTGTTCCCCTTTTCCCTTTTACTTCCCCTTAGTTAAATTGTTTAGTTCATGGTAGTCTTTATTTAATTATTATAATTATTTCCCTTTAAATAATTATCCTTATCTCAACCCGTGAGTTGTTCTTTGCTTTACTTCTCCCCCTCCTCATCTAAAGGAGGGGGAGTGAGAGAGCGGTTGTGGGGTTTAGCTGCCCAGCACGGTAAAAACACCACACTGATGTTCTCCAAAACCCAAAGTCCACTCCCAACCACCATAAAACCCATTAGGAACCCAACAAAGCCCAACGGAGACACCAAAAAACAGCATAAACACCCCAAAAAAGAACAGGATCAACCCCCCAAAAAACAGAAAAAAAAAAAAAAAAACAAAACCATAGATCCATCCCAAAACCATCCTAAACCTACCAGGTGTTCTCCAAAACCCAGAATTTTCCATTTTCCAACATGATTACGAACAAAACCCAACTAAAACCCAACGGAGACCCAAAAACACGTCAAAAACACGCCAAAAAAGAACTGGATCAGAAGAAAAAACCCCAATACCATGAATTTCCCCCCAAACCACCCTAAACTCACTTGATCTTCTCCAAAACCCACAATCCACTCCCATTGAACTTAACGACCAACGAGAACCCAACGAAATCCAATGGAGACCACAAAACACTTCAAAAACACCCCAAACAAGAACGCGATCAACCCCAAACCTGGAAGATAATCCCAAAAGCCATAGATCCACCCCAAAAGTCCCCCTTAACCTACATGATGATCTCCAAAACCCACAATTTACACTTTTCCACCATGATGACAAAGGAAAACCCAACGAAACCCAGCGGAGACCCCAAAACACGTCAAAAACACCCCAAAAAAGAACAGGATCAACCCCCCAAAAAAACAGAAAAAAAAAAAAAAAAACAAAACCATAGATCCATCCCAAAACCATCCTAAACCTACCAGGTGTTCTCCAAAACCCAGAATTTTCCATTTTCCAACATGATTACGAACAAAACCCAACTAAAACCCAACGGAGACCCAAAAACACGTCAAAAACACGCCAAAAAAGAACAGGATCAGAAGAAAAAACCCCAATACCATGAATTTCCCCCCAAACCACCCTAAACTCACTTGATCGTCTCCAAAACCCACAATCCACTCCCATTGAACTTAACGACGACTGACAACACAACGAAACCCAACGGAGACCCAAAAACACGTCAAAAATACCCCAGAAAAGAACAGGATCACCCCAAAAAACAGAAGAAAAACTCAAATACCATGAATCCACCCCAGAAGTCCCCCTAAACCTACCTGAAGTTCTCCAAAAATCGCAATTTACCATTTTCCACCACGATGACAATGGAAAACGCAACAAAACCCAACGGAGACCATAAAACACGTCACAAACACCCCCAAAAAGAATAGGATCACGCCCAAAAACGAAAGAAAATCCCCAAAATCATAGATCCACCCCAAAACCACCCTAAACCTACCTGATTGTACTGGGTCTGGCTGGAATGTTAACTTTCCCGGCAGCAGCCCATACAGTGCCGTACTCTGTACTTGTAGCTGGAACAGCAGTGTTATCACACCAGTGTTGTGTCTACTGCTGAGCAGCAGTGGCACAGCATTGGGCCTTTCTCTAACCCTCCTAGGGGGTGGGCAAAAAGTGAGGAGAGAAACATCACTATGGCAGCTGACCTAAACCAATCAAAGGGATATTCCATACCATGTGGTGTCACACTCAGCAATAAAAGGAGGAAACAGGAAGAAGAGGGGAGGGGTGGGCTCTCGTTGAGAAGACCTCGGTCCTCCTCTCGAACACCGGCTGCGTGCGTTGAGGCCTTGCTTCAAGGACGTGGTCAATCATCGCTCATTTGTGGGAAGTAGAGAGTAATTTCTTTCCTCTGCACTTCCATATAGCTTTCATTTATTTTGTTTGTTTGTTTTCCTCCCTTGTTCCCCTTTTCCCTTTTACTTCCCCTTAGTTAAATTGTTTAGTTCATGGTAGTCTTTATTTAATTATTATAATTATTTCCCTTTAAATAATTATCCTTATCTCAACCCGTGAGTTGTTCTTTGCTTTACTTCTCCCCCTCCTCATCTAAAGGAGGGGGAGTGAGAGAGCGGTTGTGGGGTTTAGCTGCCCAGCACGGTAAAAACACCACACTGATGTTCTCCAAAACCCAAAGTCCACTCCCAACCACCATAAAACCCATTAGGAACCCAACAAAGCCCAACGGAGACACCAAAAAACAGCATAAACACCCCAAAAAAGAACAGGATCAACCCCCCAAAAAACAGAAAAAAAAAAAAAAACAAAACCATAGATCCATCCCAAAACCATCCTAAACCTACCAGGTGTTCTCCAAAACCCAGAATTTTCCATTTTCCAACATGATTACGAACAAAACCCAACTAAAACCCAACGGAGACCCAAAAACACGTCAAAAACACGCCAAAAAAGGACTGGATCAGAAGAAAAAACCCCAATACCATGAATTTCCCCCCAAACCACCCTAAACTCACTTGATCTTCTCCAAAACCCACAATCCACTCCCATTGAACTTAACGACCAACGAGAACCCAACGAAATCCAATGGAGACCACAAAACACTTCAAAAACACCCCAAACAAGAACGCGATCAACCCCAAACCTGGAAGATAATCCCAAAAGCCATAGATTTACCCCAAAAGTCCTCCTTAACCTACATGATGATCTCCAAAACCCACAATTTACACTTTTCCACCATGATGACAAAGGAAAACCCAACGAAACCCAGCGGAGACCCCAAAACACGTCAAAAACACCCCAAAAAAGAACAGGATCAACCCCCCAAAAAAACAGAAAAAAAAAAAAAAAACAAAACCATACATCCATCCCAAAACCATCCTAAACCTACCAGGTGTTCTCCAAAACCCAGAATTTTCCATTTTCCAACATGATTACGAACAAAACCCAACTAAAACCCAACGGAGACCCAAAAACACGTCAAAAACACGCCAAAAAAGAACAGGATCAGAAGAAAAAAACCCAATACCATGAATTTCCCCCCAAACCACCCTAAACTCACTTGATCGTCTCCAAAACCCACAATCCACTCCCATTGAACTTAACGACGACTGACAACACAACGAAACCCAACGGAGACCCAAAAACACGTCAAAAATACCCCAGAAAAGAACAGGATCACCCCAAAAAACAGAAGAAAAACTCAAATACCATGAATCCACCCCAGAAGTCCCCCTAAACCTACCTGAAGTTCTCCAAAAATCGCAATTTACCATTTTCCACCACGATGACAACGGAAAACGCAACAAAACCCAACGGAGACCATAAAACACGTCACAAACACCCCCAAAAAGAATAGGATCACGCCCAAAAACGAAAGAAAATCCCCAAAATCATAGATCCACCCCAAAACCACCCTAAACCTACCTGATTGTACTGGGTCTGGCTGGAATGTTAACTTTCCCGGCAGCAGCCCATACAGTGCCGTACTCTGTACTTGTAGCTGGAACAGCAGTGTTATCACACCAGTGTTGTGTCTACTGCTGAGCAGCAGTGGCACAGCATTGGGCCTTTCTCTAACCCTCCTAGGGGGTGGGCAAAAAGTGAGGAGAGAAACATCACTATGGCAGCTGACCTAAACCAATCAAAGGGATATTCCATACCATGTGGTGTCACACTCAGCAATAAAAGGAGGAAACAGGAAGAAGAGGGGAGGGGTGGGCTCTCGTTGAGAAGACCTCGGTCCTCCTCTCGAACACCGGCTGCGTGCGTTGAGGCCTTGCTTCAAGGACGTGGTCAATCATCGCTCATTTGTGGGAAGTAGAGAGTAATTTCTTTCCTCTGCACTTCCATATAGCTTTCATTTATTTTGTTTGTTTGTTTTCCTCCCTTGTTCCCCTTTTCCCTTTTACTTCCCCTTAGTTAAATTGTTTAGTTCATGGTAGTCTTTATTTAATTATTATAATTATTTCCCTTTAAATAATTATCCTTATCTCAACCCGTGAGTTGTTCTTTGCTTTACTTCTCCCCCTCCTCATCTAAAGGAGGGGGAGTGAGAGAGCGGTTGTGGGGTTTAGCTGCCCAGCACGGTAAAAACACCACACTGATGTTCTCCAAAACCCAAAGTCCACTCCCAACCACCATAAAACCCATTAGGAACCCAACAAAGCCCAACGGAGACACCAAAAAACAGCATAAACACCCCAAAAAAGAACAGGATCAACCCCCCAAAAAACAGAAAAAAAAAAAAAAACAAAACCATAGATCCATCCCAAAACCATCCTAAACCTACCAGGTGTTCTCCAAAACCCAGAATTTTCCATTTTCCAACATGATTACGAACAAAACCCAACTAAAACCCAACGGAGACCCAAAAACACGTCAAAAACACGCCAAAAAAGAACTGGATCAGAAGAAAAAACCCCAATACCATGAATTTCCCCCCAAACCACCCTAAACTCACTTGATCTTCTCCAAAACCCACAATCCACTCCCATTGAACTTAACGACCAACGAGAACCCAACGAAATCCAATGGAGACCACAAAACACTTCAAAAACACCCCAAACAAGAACGCGATCAACCCCAAACCTGGAAGATAATCCCAAAAGCCATAGATCCACCCCAAAAGTCCCCCTTAACCTACATGATGATCTCCAAAACCCACAATTTACACTTTTCCACCATGATGACAAAGGAAAACCCAACGAAACCCAGCGGAGACCCCAAAACACGTCAAAAACACCCCAAAAAAGAACAGGATCAACCCCCCAAAAAAACAGAAAAAAAAAAAAAAAAAACAAAACCATAGATCCATCCCAAAACCATCCTAAACCTACCAGGTGTTCTCCAAAACCCAGAATTTTCCATTTTCCAACATGATTACGAACAAAACCCAACTAAAACCCAACGGAGACCCAAAAACACGTCAAAAACACGCCAAAAAAGAACAGGATCAGAAGAAAAAAACCCAATACCATGAATTTCCCCCCAAACCACCCTAAACTCACTTGATCGTCTCCAAAACCCACAATCCACTCCCATTGAACTTAACGACGACTGACAACACAACGAAACCCAACGGAGACCCAAAAACACGTCAAAAATACCCCAGAAAAGAACAGGATCACCCCAAAAAACAGAAGAAAAACTCAAATACCATGAATCCACCCCAGAAGTCTTCCTAAAACTACCTGAAGTTCTCCAAAAATCGCAATTTACCATTTTCCACCACGATGACAACGGAAAACGCAACAAAACCCAACGGAGACCATAAAACACGTCACAAACACCCCCAAAAAGAATAGGATCACGCCCAAAAACGAAAGAAAATCCCCAAAATCATAGATCCACCCCAAAACCACCCTAAACCTACCTGATTGTACTGGGTCTGGCTGGAATGTTAACTTTCCCGGCAGCAGCCCATACAGTGCCGTACTCTGTACTTGTAGCTGGAACAGCAGTGTTATCACACCAGTGTTGTGTCTACTGCTGAGCAGCAGTGGCACAGCATTGGGCCTTTCTCTAACCCTCCTAGGGGGTGGGCAAAAAGTGAGGAGAGAAACATCACTATGGCAGCTGACCTAAACCAATCAAAGGGATATTCCATACCATGTGGTGTCACACTCAGCAATAAAAGGAGGAAACAGGAAGAAGAGGGGAGGGGTGGGCTCTCGTTGAGAAGACCTCGGTCCTCCTCTCGAACACCGGCTGCGTGCGTTGAGGCCTTGCTTCAAGGACGTGGTCAATCATCGCTCATTTGTGGGAAGTAGAGAGTAATTTCTTTCCTCTGCACTTCCATATAGCTTTCATTTATTTTGTTTGTTTGTTTTCCTCCCTTGTTCCCCTTTTCCCTTTTACTTCCCCTTAGTTAAATTGTTTAGTTCATGGTAGTCTTTATTTAATTATTATAATTATTTCCCTTTAAATAATTATCCTTATCTCAACCCGTGAGTTGTTCTTTGCTTTACTTCTCCCCCTCCTCATCTAAAGGAGGGGGAGTGAGAGAGCGGTTGTGGGGTTTAGCTGCCCAGCACGGTAAAAACACCACACTGATGTTCTCCAAAACCCAAAGTCCACTCCCAACCACCATAAAACCCATTAGGAACCCAACAAAGCCCAACGGAGACACCAAAAAACAGCATAAACACCCCAAAAAAGAACAGGATCAACCCCCCAAAAAACAGAAAAAAAAAAAAAAAACAAAACCATAGATCCATCCCAAAACCATCCTAAACCTACCAGGTGTTCTCCAAAACCCAGAATTTTCCATTTTCCAACATGATTACGAACAAAACCCAACTAAAACCTAACGGAGACCCAAAAACACGTCAAAAACACGCCAAAAAAGAACTGGATCAGAAGAAAAAACCCCAATACCATGAATTTCCCCCCAAACCACCCTAAACTCACTTGATCTTCTCCAAAACCCACAATCCACTCCCATTGAACTTAACGACCAACGAGAACCCAACGAAATCCAATGGAGACCACAAAACACTTCAAAAACACCCCAAACAAGAACGCGATCAACCCCAAACCTGGAAGATAATCCCAAAAGCCATAGATCCACCCCAAAAGTCCCCCTTAACCTACATGATGATCTCCAAAACCCACAATTTACACTTTTCCACCATGATGACAAAGGAAAACCCAACGAAACCCAGCGGAGACCCCAAAACACGTCAAAAACACCCCAAAAAAGAACAGGATCAACCCCCCAAAAAAACAGAAAAAAAAAAAAAACAAAACCATAGATCCATCCCAAAACCATCCTAAACCTACCAGGTGTTCTCCAAAACCCAGAATTTTCCATTTTCCAACATGATTACGAACAAAACCCAACTAAAACCCAACGGAGACCCAAAAACACGTCAAAAACACGCCAAAAAAGAACAGGATCAGAAGAAAAAAACCCAATACCATGAATTTCCCCCCAAACCACCCTAAACTCACTTGATCGTCTCCAAAACCCACAATCCACTCCCATTGAACTTAACGACGACTGACAACACAACGAAACCCAACGGAGACCCAAAAACACGTCAAAAATACCCCAGAAAAGAACAGGATCACCCCAAAAAACAGAAGAAAAACTCAAATACCATGAATCCACCCCAGAAGTCCCCCTAAACCTACCTGAAGTTCTCCAAAAATCGCAATTTACCATTTTCCACCACGATGACAATGGAAAACGCAACAAAACCCAACGGAGACCATAAAACACGTCACAAACACCCCCAAAAAGAATAGGATCACGCCCAAAAACGAAAGAAAATCCCCAAAATCATAGATCCACCCCAAAACCACCCTAAACCTACCTGATTGTACTGGGTCTGGCTGGAATGTTAACTTTCCCGGCAGCAGCCCATACAGTGCCGTACTCTGTACTTGTAGCTGGAACAGCAGTGTTATCACACCAGTGTTGTGTCTACTGCTGAGCAGCAGTGGCACAGCATTGGGCCTTTCTCTAACCCTCCTAGGGGGTGGGCAAAAAGTGAGGAGAGAAACATCACTATGGCAGCTGACCTAAACCAATCAAAGGGATATTCCATACCATGTGGTGTCACACTCAGCAATAAAAGGAGGAAACAGGAAGAAGAGGGGAGGGGTGGGCTCTCGTTGAGAAGACCTCGGTCCTCCTCTCGAACACCGGCTGCGTGCGTTGAGGCCTTGCTTCAAGGACGTGGTCAATCATCGCTCATTTGTGGGAAGTAGAGAGTAATTTCTTTCCTCTGCACTTCCATATAGCTTTCATTTATTTTGTTTGTTTGTTTTCCTCCCTTGTTCCCCTTTTCCCTTTTACTTCCCCTTAGTTAAATTGTTTAGTTCATGGTAGTCTTTATTTAATTATTATAATTATTTCCCTTTAAATAATTATCCTTATCTCAACCCGTGAGTTGTTCTTTGCTTTACTTCTCCCCCTCCTCATCTAAAGGAGGGGGAGTGAGAGAGCGGTTGTGGGGTTTAGCTGCCCAGCACGGTAAAAACACCACACTGATGTTCTCCAAAACCCAAAGTCCACTCCCAACCACCATAAAACCCATTAGGAACCCAACAAAGCCCAACGGAGACACCAAAAAACAGCATAAACACCCCAAAAAAGAACAGGATCAACCCCCCAAAAAACAGAAAAAAAAAAAAAAAAAAAAAAAAAAACCATAGATCCATCCCAAAACCATCCTAAACCTACCAGGTTGTCCTGGTTTCAGTTAGCACAGAATTAATTTTCTTCCTAGTAGCTGGTGGAATGCTGTGTTTTGGCTTAGAATGAGAAGAGTGCTGATAACACCCCGATGCTTTAATTGTTGCAGAGCAGTGCTTATACTAAGCCAAGGACATCTCAGCCTTTGCTCTGTCCTGCCAACGGGCAGGCTGGGGGGGTGCAGTAAGAGCTGGGAGGGGACAGACCCAGGACAGGTGACCCAAACTAGCCAAAGGGGTATTCCATACCATCTGACGTCATGCTAAACAATATATAGGGGTGGCTAGCCGGGGGGAGGGGGCCGGACTGCTCGGGGTTAAGCTGGGCATCGGTCAGCGGGTGGTGAGCAATTGCATTGTGCATCACTTGTTTGTACATATTATTAGTAGTAGTACTATTATCATCATTGTATTATTATTATTATTATTATTATTATTTTCCTGTCTTATTAAACTGTCTTCATCTCAACTCACGAGCTTCACTTTCCATTTCTCTCCCCCGTCCCAGAGAGGGAGGGGGGAGGGTGAGCGAACGGCTGCGTGGTGTTTAGCTGCCAGCCGGGTTAAACCACGACAGTCTTTTTGGCGCCCAACGTGGGGCTCGAAAGGTTGAGATAACGGCAGATCTGACCAGAGTGTGTTAAACTAAAATTGGTATAAGTATTAGACCTGCTTAATAGTCACTTGTCATAATGCTGATTGCTTTAATCTCAACTGTGCTGCGCCTGTTTTCCAAATTGAGTATTATAGCACGTTATTTTCCGTATGTGCTCTCTGTCATGTTGTTTATCCTCTCCGGGCCCTGGTTTCAGACCGTTATGGTACTGTGTGTTGTATCAGTGGCTTATGAGATGATGAAATATCTGGCCATGACTCTAACCTGGTATTTGTACTCAGTAACATCTTCGATTCTATACTTTGGAAACTGTATTTTGGAAACTATTAGCAATTGTATCTGTTGCCTTTTTTCATTAGGGAGTCAATCTGTGGAGGGGAAAGGGGAAGATAATTTTTCTTACTTAATCACTCTCCCTTTCTCCTTCACCACCCCTGTACCCTCCTTGATCACTCTCCCTTCCTCCTTCACCACCCTCTTATCCTCCGAGTTTATTACAATAGCTCTCCAAGATATTGAATATCCTTGGGATACTCAGACCAGCATAGTCCTGTTGTTCTGCCTCCTGAATGCACTTCAAGTTCTGCTTAAAGTTAAACAACTACTTAGGAAGCTCATCCGGAGATCTGCCCGGAGGCAGTATAGTTGTGGGTGGCAGGGAGTATGGGTGGATATGGGCAGGCATCTAGAGCAGTTGGCACCCCCAGTGTGTTGGAAATTCACCCCTGAACAATGGCAAAATCCTCAAAAACTGGCAGAATGCTTGAAAAAAAGGTGTAATGATTCTGGCAGTTCCAAAGTAACACAAATCATTGTAACGTGCTGGGGCCTGGCTCATGCCTATCGAGCTGCCATTGATACTGCTGTCAACTTAGTGACAGACCCTGCGGCCACTCCAAACCCTGTGACAGATCCAACGGCCACTGTGACCCCTACGGTGGATTCTGCAGCCGCTCCAGTCCCAGCTCCTGCAGCCGCTCCAGTCCCAGCTCCTGCAGCCGCTCCAGTCCCAGCTCCTGCAGCTGCTCCAGTCCCAGTTCCTGCAGCCGCTCCAGTCCCAGTTCCTGCAGCCGCTCCAGTCCCAGCTCCTGCAGCCGCTCCAGTCCCAGCTCCTGCAGCCGCTCCAGTCCCAGCTCCTGCAGCCGCTCCAGTCCCAGCTCCTGCAGCCGCTCCAGCTCCAGCTCCTGCAACTGCTCCAGTCCCAGCTCCTGAAGCTGCTCCAGCTCCAGCTCCTGCAGCTGCTCCAGTCCCAGTTCCTGCAGTCGCTCCAGTTCCAGCTCCGGCCGCTACTCCAGTCCCAGTTCCTGCAACTGCTCCAGTCCCAGCTCCTGAAGCCGCTCCAGCTCCAGCTCCTGAAGCCGCTCCAGCTCCAGCTCCTACTGCTGCTCCAGTCCCAGCTCCTGCAACTGCTCCAGCTCCAACTCCAGCTCCTGTAGCCGCTCCAGCTCCTGTGGCCGTGTCAGAGAAACGAGCTGTAGCAGTGCAAGTTGACCCTGCAGAGGGCATTCCAACCCCTGTGGCAGACCCTGTAACAAAGTCAGAGAAACGAGCAGTAGCAGTGCAAGCTGCCCCTGTAGAGAAGGTGAAAATATGGTATAGAAATTCAAGTCGTTTAGAACGCAGAGAGTCTTCTGCCAATCCAGGTAAGGCTTCTGCCAAAACTAAGTATAGAGATGACGAAGATGATGACGACGCTGGGCCGTCAAGGATTCAGGAGGAGGAAGATGAGGATGCCGAAAGAGCAACAGTAACTACCCGAAGCCTAAACGAGCGCGAGCTACGAGATGTGCGAAAAGATTTTGGTCGCTGTATAGGTGAGCAGCTTGTCACCTGGCTGCTCCGGTGCTGGGACTCTGGAGCCAATTGTGTGGAATTAGACGGCAGGGAAGCCAAGCGGCTGGGATCCCTTGCTCGAGACGCCGGCATTGACAAAGCAATTGCAGATGGAGCACGACCCACCAGCCTCTGGAGGCGTCTCCTCTCAGCTGTGAGGGAAAGGTATCCCTTCAAGGAAGATATTTTATGTCTACCAGGCAAGTGGACCACTATGGAGAAGGGAATCCAGTACCTGAGGGAATTAGCCGTACGGGAAGTGATTTATGAGGATCCAGACCTCAAACAAACATCCACAGATCCAGATGAAGTCAAGTGTACACGACCCATGTGGCGGAAGTTTGTACGGAGTGCACCATCATCATATGCCAGCTCATTGGCAATAATGGCCTGGAAAGAGGATGAGGAACCCACAGTGGGTGAAGCGGCTAAACAACTCCGGCAGTACGAAGAAAGTCTCTCCTCTTCCTTACAGGCCTGCGTCTCAGCTGTGGAGAAACTTTCTGAAAAGGTTCACCAACTTGAAGAGAATCTATTGTCCTCCCCACCTGAACCAACCAGTGCCCACCGACCAAAGGAGAACACTTGGGAGAAACTTTCTGAAAAGGTTCACCAACTTGAAGAGAGATTATTCTCCTTCGCACCTGTACAAAGCAGTGTCTCAGCTGTAAGGGGTAGGCGTTCACCCACACAAGGAAGACGATATGGTGGGTACTCACCCCGTGCCACCCTGTGGTTTTACTTACGAGACCATGGAGAGGACATGAGAAAGTGGGATGGAAAATCTACCGCGACCCTAGAGGCACGGGTACGTGAGTTGCAAAAGAAAACAATCAGGAAAAAGGGATTCTCCGAAAAGTTTGCTGCTCCAACTTCCAGCAGACAGTCCTTCAAACACAGAAACGAGGAAGATTCTGACCAGGATTAGGGGGGCCCTGCCTCCAGCCAGGGGGAGGAAAGGGACAATCGAGTTTATTGGACTGTGTGGATTCGATGGCCTGGCACATCACGCGCACAGAAGTATAAGGCTTTAGTAGACACCGGTGCACAATGTACTATAATGCCATCGAGCTATAAAGGACCAGAGCCCATCTATATTTGTGGAGTGACAGGGGGATCTCAGCAGTTGACTGTATTAGAGGCTGAAGTGAGTCTGACTGGGAATGAGTGGGAAAAGCACCGCATTGTGACTGGTCCGGATGCTCCATGTATCCTTGGCATAGACTATCTTAGAAGAGGATACTGCAAGGACCCAAAAGGGTTCCGGTGGGCTTTTGGTATTGCTGCCTTAGAGACAGAGGGCATTAAACAATTATCTACCTTGCCTGGTCTCTCAGAGGACCCCTCTGTTGTGGGGTTGCTGAGGGTCGAAGAACAGCAAGTGCCAATTGCTACCACAACTGTGCACCGGCGGCAATATCGCACCAACCGAGACTCCCTGATTCCCATCCATAAGCTAATTCGTCAATTGGAGAGCCAAGGAGTGATCAGCAAGACTCATTCACCTTTCAATAGTCCCATATGGCCAGTGCGAAAGTCTAATGGCGAGTGGAGACTAACAGTGGACTATCGCGGCCTGAACGAAGTCACGCCACCACTGAGTGCTGCAGTGCCGGACATGCTGGAACTTCAGTATGAACTTGAATCGAAGGCAGCCAAGTGGTACGCCACAATTGATATCGCTAATGCATTTTTCTCCATCCCTCTAGCAGCAGAGTGCAGGCCACAATTTGCCTTCACTTGGAGGGGAGTCCAATATACTTGGAATAGGCTGCCCCAGGGGTGGAAACACAGCCCTACCATTTGCCATGGGCTGATCCAGTCTGCACTAGAGCAGGGGGAAGCTCCTGAACACCTGCAGTACATCGATGACATTATTGTGTGGGGTGACACAGCAGAGGAAGTTTTCGAGAAAGGGAAGAAAATAGTCCAAATCCTTCTGAAAGCCGGTTTTGCCATAAAACAAAATAAAGTCAAAGGACCTGCACGGGAGATCCAGTTTTTAGGAATAAAATGGCAAGATGGACGTCGTCAAATCCCAATGGATGTGATCAACAAAATAACAGCTATGTCTCCACCAACTAACAAAAAAGAAACACAGACTTTCCTAGGTGTTGTGGGGTTTTGGAGAATGCACATCCCAAATTACAGTCTGATTGTAAACCCACTCTACCAAGTAACTCGTAAGAAGAATGAGTTTGAATGGGGCCCTGAACAACGACAAGCCTTTGAACAAATCAAGCAGGAAATAGTCCATGCAGTAGCCCTTGGGCCAGTTCGAACAGGACCAGATGTAAAGAATGTGCTCTACACTGCAGCCGGGGAGAACGGCCCCACCTGGAGCCTCTGGCAGAAAGAACCTGGGGAAACTCGAGGTCGGCCTCTGGGGTTTTGGAGTCGGGGATACAGAGGATCTGAGGCCCGCTATACTCCAACTGAAAAGGAGATATTGGCAGCATATGAAGGAGTTCGATCTGCTTCGGAGGTGGTCGGTACTGAAGCGCAGCTCCTCCTAGCACCCCGATTACCGGTACTAGGCTGGATGTTCAAGGGAAGGGTCCCCTCTACGCATCATGCAACTGATGCTACATGGAGCAAGTGGGTTGCACTGATTACTCAGCGGGCTCGAATAGGAAACCCCAGTCGCCCAGGAATATTGGAAGTGATCATGGACTGGCCAGAAGGCAAATACTTTGGGATATCATCAGAGGAGGAGGTGGGTCGTGCTGAAGAAGCCCCACTGTACAACCAGTTGCCAGAGAATGAAAAGAAATATGCCCTGTTCACTGATGGGTCCTGTCGTATTGTGGGGAAGCATCGGAGATGGAAGGCTGCTGTATGGAGTCCTACGCGACGAGTTGCAGAAGCTGCTGAGGGAGAAGGTGAATCGAGTCAGTTTGCAGAAGTGAAAGCCATTCAGCTGGCTTTAGACATTGCTGAACGAGAAAAATGGCCAGTTCTCTATCTCTACACCGATTCATGGATGGTAGCAAATGCCCTGTGGGGATGGTTACAGCAATGGAAGCAAAACAACTGGCAGCGTAGGGGCAAACCTATCTGGGCTGCTGCATTGTGGCAAGATATTGCTGCTCGGGTAGAGAACCTGGCTGTGAAAGTACGCCACGTAGATGCTCATGTGCCCAAGAATCGGGCTACTGAAGAACATCAAAACAACCAGCAGGTGGATCAGGCTGCTAAGATTGAAGTAGCTCAGGTGGACCTGGATTGGCAGCATAAAGGTGAATTATTTATAGCCCGATGGGCCCATGACACCTCAGGCCATCAAGGTAGAGATGCAACATACAGATGGGCTCGTGATCGAGGGGTGGACTTGACCATGGACGCTATAGCACAGGTTATTCATGACTGTGAAACATGTGCTGCAATCAAGCAAGCCAAACGGTCAAAGCCTCTTTGGTATGGAGGACGATGGCTGAAATATAAATATGGAGAGGCCTGGCAGATTGATTACATCACACTCCCTCAAACTCGCAATGGCAAGCGCCACGTACTTACAATGGTGGAAGCAACCACCGGATGGCTGGAAACATATCCTGTGCCTCATGCTACCGCCCGGAACACCATCCTGGGCCTTGAAAAGCAAGTCCTATGGCGACATGGCACCCCAGAAAGAATAGAATCAGACAATGGGACTCACTTCCGAAACAACCTTATAGACACTTGGGCCAAAGAACACGGTATTGAATGGGTGTATCACATCCCCTATCATGCACCAGCCTCCGGGAAAGTTGAACGATACAATGGCCTGTTAAAGACTACCTTGAAAGCAATGGGCACTGGGACGTTCAAAAACTGGGATACGCATTTGGCAAAGGCCACCTGGTTAGTCAATACTAGGGGATCTACCAACCGAGCTGGACCTGCCCAATCAAACCTGTTACGTACTGTAGATGGGGATAAAGTTCCTGTAGTGCATGTAAAAAATATGCTGGGTAAAACAGTCTGGGCTACTCCTGCCTCAGGAAAAGGCAAACCTATTCGTGGAATTGTTTTCGCTCAGGGACCTGGATATACTTGGTGGGTGATGCAAAAGAACGGAGAGGTCCGGTGTGTACCTCAAGGAGATTTAATACTGGGTGAGAATAGCCCATGAACTGAATTGCACCATGTTAAATAGTATATTATACTGTATGTTATCACTACCATGATTACTATAGGTGACTAATTAGAATGTATGGAAAAGAGTGTAACCTGAGCATAACATAAATGGTATGGAATAAGGGGTGGATAGATGTCCTGGTTTCAGTTAGCACAGAATTAATTTTCTTCCTAGTAGCTGGTGGAATGCTGTGTTTTGGCTTAGAATGAGAAGAGTGCTGATAACACCCCGATGCTTTAATTGTTGCAGAGCAGTGCTTATACTAAGCCAAGGACATCTCAGCCTTTGCTCTGTCCTGCCAACGGGCAGGCTGGGGGGGTGCAGTAAGAGCTGGGAGGGGACAGACCCAGGACAGGTGACCCAAACTAGCCAAAGGGGTATTCCATACCATCTGACGTCATGCTAAACAATATATAGGGGTGGCTAGCAGGGGGGAGGGGGCCGGACTGCTCGGGGTTAAGCTGGGCATCGGTCAGCGGGTGGTGAGCAATTGCATTGTGCATCACTTGTTTGTACATATTATTAGTAGTAGTACTATTATCATCATTGTATTATTATTATTATTATTATTATTATTATTATTATTATTATTATTATTATTTTCCTGTCTTATTAAACTGTCTTCATCTCAACTCACGAGCTTCACTTTCCATTTCTCTCCCCCGTCCCAGAGAGGGAGGGGGGAGGGTGAGCGAACGGCTGCGTGGTGTTTAGCTGCCAGCCGGGTTAAACCACGACACAGGTGTTCTCCAAAACCCAGAATTTTCCATTTTCCAACATGATTACGAACAAAACCCAACTAAAACCTAACGGAGACCCAAAAACACGTCAAAAACACGCCAAAAAAGCACTGGATCAGAAGAAAAAACCCCAATACCATGAATTTCCCCCCAAACCACCCTAAACTCACTTGATCTTCTCCAAAACCCACAATCCACTCCCATTGAACTTAACGACCAACGAGAACCCAACGAAATCCAATGGAGACCACAAAACACTTCAAAAACACCCCAAACAAGAACGCGATCAACCCCAAACCTGGAAGATAATCCCAAAAGCCATAGATCCACCCCAAAAGTCCCCCTTAACCTACATGATGATCTCCAAAACCCACAATTTACACTTTTCCACCATGATGACAAAGGAAAACCCAACGAAACCCAGCGGAGACCCCAAAACACGTCAAAAACACCCCAAAAAAGAACAGGATCAACCCCCCAAAAAAACAGAAAAAAAAAAAAAACAAAACCATAGATCCATCCCAAAACCATCCTAAACCTACCAGGTGTTCTCCAAAACCCAGAATTTTCCATTTTCCAACATGATTACGAACAAAACCCAACTAAAACCTAACGGAGACCCAAAAACACGTCAAAAACACGCCAAAAAAGAACTGGATCAGAAGAAAAAACCCCAATACCATGAATTTCCCCCCAAACCACCCTAAACTCACTTGATCGTCTCCAAAACCCACAATCCACTCCCATTGAACTTAACGACGACTGACAACACAACGAAACCCAACGGAGACCCAAAAACACGTCAAAAATACCCCAGAAAAGAACAGGATCACCCCAAAAAACAGAAGAAAAACTCAAATACCATGAATCCACCCCAGAAGTCCCCCTAAACCTACCTGAAGTTCTCCAAAAATCGCAATTTACCATTTTCCACCACGATGACAATGGAAAACGCAACAAAACCCAACGGAGACCATAAAACACGTCACAAACACCCCCAAAAAGAATAGGATCACGCCCAAAAACGAAAGAAAATCCCCAAAATCATAGATCCACCCCAAAACCACCCTAAACCTACCTGATTGTACTGGGTCTGGCTGGAATGTTAACTTTCCCGGCAGCAGCCCATACAGTGCCGTACTCTGTACTTGTAGCTGGAACAGCAGTGTTATCACACCAGTGTTGTGTCTACTGCTGAGCAGCAGTGGCACAGCATTGGGCCTTTCTCTAACCCTCCTAGGGGGTGGGCAAAAAGTGAGGAGAGAAACATCACTATGGCAGCTGACCTAAACCAATCAAAGGGATATTCCATACCATGTGGTGTCACACTCAGCAATAAAAGGAGGAAACAGGAAGAAGAGGGGAGGGGTGGGCTCTCGTTGAGAAGACCTCGGTCCTCCTCTCGAACACCGGCTGCGTGCGTTGAGGCCTTGCTTCAAGGACGTGGTCAATCATCGCTCATTTGTGGGAAGTAGAGAGTAATTTCTTTCCTCTGCACTTCCATATAGCTTTCATTTATTTTGTTTGTTTGTTTTCCTCCCTTGTTCCCCTTTTCCCTTTTACTTCCCCTTAGTTAAATTGTTTAGTTCATGGTAGTCTTTATTTAATTATTATAATTATTTCCCTTTAAATAATTATCCTTATCTCAACCCGTGAGTTGTTCTTTGCTTTACTTCTCCCCCTCCTCATCTAAAGGAGGGGGAGTGAGAGAGCGGTTGTGGGGTTTAGCTGCCCAGCACGGTAAAAACACCACACTGATGTTCTCCAAAACCCAAAGTCCACTCCCAACCACCATAAAACCCATTAGGAACCCAACAAAGCCCAACGGAGACACCAAAAAACAGCATAAACACCCCAAAAAAGAACAGGATCAACCCCCCAAAAAACAGAAAAAAAAAAAAAACAAAAAACAAAACCATAGATCCATCCCAAAACCATCCTAAACCTACCAGGTGTTCTCCAAAACCCAGAATTTTCCATTTTCCAACATGATTACGAACAAAACCCAACTAAAACCTAACGGAGACCCAAAAACACGTCAAAAACACGCCAAAAAAGCACTGGATCAGAAGAAAAAACCCCAATACCATGAATTTCCCCCCAAACCACCCTAAACTCACTTGATCTTCTCCAAAACCCACAATCCACTCCCATTGAACTTAACGACCAACGAGAACCCAACGAAATCCAATGGAGACCACAAAACACTTCAAAAACACCCCAAACAAGAACGCGATCAACCCCAAACCTGGAAGATAATCCCAAAAGCCATAGATCCACCCCAAAAGTCCCCCTTAACCTACATGATGATCTCCAAAACCCACAATTTACACTTTTCCACCATGATGACAAAGGAAAACCCAACGAAACCCAGCGGAGACCCCAAAACACGTCAAAAACACCCCAAAAAAGAACAGGATCAACCCCCCAAAAAAACAGAAAAAAAAAAAAAACAAAACCATAGATCCATCCCAAAACCATCCTAAACCTACCAGGTGTTCTCCAAAACCCAGAATTTTCCATTTTCCAACATGATTACGAACAAAACCCAACTAAAACCCAACGGAGACCCAAAAACACGTCAAAAACACGCCAAAAAAGCACTGGATCAGAAGAAAAAACCCCAATACCATGAATTTCCCCCCAAACCACCCTAAACTCACTTGATCGTCTCCAAAACCCACAATCCACTCCCATTGAACTTAACGACGACTGACAACACAACGAAACCCAACGGAGACCCAAAAACACGTCAAAAATACCCCAGAAAAGAACAGGATCACCCCAAAAAACAGAAGAAAAACTCAAATACCATGAATCCACCCCAGAAGTCCCCCTAAACCTACCTGAAGTTCTCCAAAAATCGCAATTTACCATTTTCCACCACGATGACAATGGAAAACGCAACAAAACCCAACGGAGACCATAAAACACGTCACAAACACCCCCAAAAAGAATAGGATCACGCCCAAAAACGAAAGAAAATCCCCAAAATCATAGATCCACCCCAAAACCACCCTAAACCTACCTGATTGTACTGGGTCTGGCTGGAATGTTAACTTTCCCGGCAGCAGCCCATACAGTGCCGTACTCTGTACTTGTAGCTGGAACAGCAGTGTTATCACACCAGTGTTGTGTCTACTGCTGAGCAGCAGTGGCACAGCATTGGGCCTTTCTCTAACCCTCCTAGGGGGTGGGCAAAAAGTGAGGAGAGAAACATCACTATGGCAGCTGACCTAAACCAATCAAAGGGATATTCCATACCATGTGGTGTCACACTCAGCAATAAAAGGAGGAAACAGGAAGAAGAGGGGAGGGGTGGGCTCTCGTTGAGAAGACCTCGGTCCTCCTCTCGAACACCGGCTGCGTGCGTTGAGGCCTTGCTTCAAGGACGTGGTCAATCATCGCTCATTTGTGGGAAGTAGAGAGTAATTTCTTTCCTCTGCACTTCCATATAGCTTTCATTTATTTTGTTTGTTTGTTTTCCTCCCTTGTTCCCCTTTTCCCTTTTACTTCCCCTTAATTAAATTGTTTAGTTCATGGTAGTCTTTATTTAATTATTATAATTATTTCCCTTTAAATAATTATCCTTATCTCAACCCGTGAGTTGTTCTTTGCTTTACTTCTCCCCCTCCTCATCTAAAGGAGGGGGAGTGAGAGAGCGGTTGTGGGGTTTAGCTGCCCAGCACGGTAAAAACACCACACTGATGTTCTCCAAAACCCAAAGTCCACTCCCAACCACCATAAAACCCATTAGGAACCCAACAAAGCCCAACGGAGACACCAAAAAACAGCATAAACACCCCAAAAAAGAACAGGATCAACCCCCCAAAAAACAGAAAAAAAAAAAAAAAAAAAAAAAAAAACCATAGATCCATCCCAAAACCATCCTAAACCTACCAGGTGTTCTCCAAAACCCAGAATTTTCCATTTTCCAACATGATTACGAACAAAACCCAACTAAAACCCAACGGAGACCCAAAAACACGTCAAAAACACGCCAAAAAAGAACTGGATCAGAAGAAAAAACCCCAATACCATGAATTTCCCCCAAACCACCCTAAACTCACTTGATCTTCTCCAAAACCCACAATCCACTCCCATTGAACTTAACGACCAACGAGAACCCAACGAAATCCAATGGAGACCACAAAACACTTCAAAAACACCCCAAACAAGAACGCGATCAACCCCAAACCTGGAAGATAATCCCAAAAGCCATAGATCCACCCCAAAAGTCCCCCTTAACCTACATGATGATCTCCAAAACCCACAATTTACACTTTTCCACCATGATGACAAAGGAAAACCCAACGAAACCCAGCGGAGACCCCAAAACACGTCAAAAACACCCCAAAAAAGAACAGGATCAACCCCCCAAAAAAACAGAAAAAAAAAAAAAACAAAACCATAGATCCATCCCAAAACCATCCTAAACCTACCAGGTGTTCTCCAAAACCCAGAATTTTCCATTTTCCAACATGATTACGAACAAAACCCAACTAAAACCCAACGGAGACCCAAAAACACGTCAAAAACACGCCAAAAAAGAACAGGATCAAAAGAAAAAACCCCAATACCATGAATTTCCCCCCAAACCACCCTAAACTCACTTGATCGTCTCCAAAACCCACAATCCACTCCCATTGAACTTAACGACGACTGACAACACAACGAAACCCAACGGAGACCCAAAAACACGTCAAAAATACCCCAGAAAAGAACAGGATCACCCCAAAAAACAGAAGAAAAACTCAAATACCATGAATCCACCCCAGAAGTCCCCCTAAACCTACCTGAAGTTCTCCAAAAATCGCAATTTACCATTTTCCACCACGATGACAACGGAAAACGCAACAAAACCCAACGGAGACCATAAAACACGTCACAAACACCCCCAAAAAGAATAGGATCACGCCCAAAAACGAAAGAAAATCCCCAAAATCATAGATCCACCCCAAAACCACCCTAAACCTACCTGATTGTACTGGGTCTGGCTGGAATGTTAACTTTCCCGGCAGCAGCCCATACAGTGCCGTACTCTGTACTTGTAGCTGGAACAGCAGTGTTATCACACCAGTGTTGTGTCTACTGCTGAGCAGCAGTGGCACAGCATTGGGCCTTTCTCTAACCCTCCTAGGGGGTGGGCAAAAAGTGAGGAGAGAAACATCACTATGGCAGCTGACCTAAACCAATCAAAGGGATATTCCATACCATGTGGTGTCACACTCAGCAATAAAAGGAGGAAACAGGAAGAAGAGGGGAGGGGTGGGCTCTCGTTGAGAAGACCTCGGTCCTCCTCTCGAACACCGGCTGCGTGCGTTGAGGCCTTGCTTCAAGGACGTGGTCAATCATCGCTCATTTGTGGGAAGTAGAGAGTAATTTCTTTCCTCTGCACTTCCATATAGCTTTCATTTATTTTGTTTGTTTGTTTTCCTCCCTTGTTCCCCTTTTCCCTTTTACTTCCCCTTAGTTAAATTGTTTAGTTCATGGTAGTCTTTATTTAATTATTATAATTATTTCCCTTTAAATAATTATCCTTATCTCAACCCGTGAGTTGTTCTTTGCTTTACTTCTCCCCCTCCTCATCTAAAGGAGGGGGAGTGAGAGAGCGGTTGTGGGGTTTAGCTGCCCAGCACGGTAAAAACACCACACTGATGTTCTCCAAAACCCAAAGTCCACTCCCAACCACCATAAAACCCATTAGGAACCCAACAAAGCCCAACGGAGACACCAAAAAACAGCATAAACACCCCAAAAAAGAACAGGATCAACCCCCCAAAAAACAGAAAAAAAAAAAAAAAAACAAAACCATAGATCCATCCCAAAACCATCCTAAACCTACCAGGTGTTCTCCAAAACCCAGAATTTTCCATTTTCCAACATGATTACGAACAAAACCCAACTAAAACCCAACGGAGACCCAAAAACACGTCAAAAACACGCCAAAAAAGAACTGGATCAGAAGAAAAAACCCCAATACCATGAATTTCCCCCAAACCACCCTAAACTCACTTGATCTTCTCCAAAACCCACAATCCACTCCCATTGAACTTAACGACCAACGAGAACCCAACGAAATCCAATGGAGACCACAAAACACTTCAAAAACACCCCAAACAAGAACGCGATCAACCCCAAACCTGGAAGATAATCCCAAAAGCCATAGATCCACCCCAAAAGTCCCCCTTAACCTACATGATGATCTCCAAAACCCACAATTTACACTTTTCCACCATGATGACAAAGGAAAACCCAACGAAACCCAGCGGAGACCCCAAAACACGTCAAAAACACCCCAAAAAAGAACAGGATCAACCCCCCAAAAAAACAGAAAAAAAAAAAAAACAAAACCATAGATCCATCCCAAAACCATCCTAAACCTACCAGGTGTTCTCCAAAACCCAGAATTTTCCATTTTCCAACATGATTACGAACAAAACCCAACTAAAACCCAACGGAGACCCAAAAACACGTCAAAAACACGCCAAAAAAGAACAGGATCAAAAGAAAAAACCCCAATACCATGAATTTCCCCCCAAACCACCCTAAACTCACTTGATCGTCTCCAAAACCCACAATCCACTCCCATTGAACTTAACGACGACTGACAACACAACGAAACCCAACGGAGACCCAAAAACACGTCAAAAATACCCCAGAAAAGAACAGGATCACCCCAAAAAACAGAAGAAAAACTCAAATACCATGAATCCACCCCAGAAGTCCCCCTAAACCTACCTGAAGTTCTCCAAAAATCGCAATTTACCATTTTCCACCACGATGACAACGGAAAACGCAACAAAACCCAACGGAGACCATAAAACACGTCACAAACACCCCCAAAAAGAATAGGATCACGCCCAAAAACGAAAGAAAATCCCCAAAATCATAGATCCACCCCAAAACCACCCTAAACCTACCTGATTGTACTGGGTCTGGCTGGAATGTTAACTTTCCCGGCAGCAGCCCATACAGTGCCGTACTCTGTACTTGTAGCTGGAACAGCAGTGTTATCACACCAGTGTTGTGTCTACTGCTGAGCAGCAGTGGCACAGCATTGGGCCTTTCTCTAACCCTCCTAGGGGGTGGGCAAAAAGTGAGGAGAGAAACATCACTATGGCAGCTGACCTAAACCAATCAAAGGGATATTCCATACCATGTGGTGTCACACTCAGCAATAAAAGGAGGAAACAGGAAGAAGAGGGGAGGGGTGGGCTCTCGTTGAGAAGACCTCGGTCCTCCTCTCGAACACCGGCTGCGTGCGTTGAGGCCTTGCTTCAAGGACGTGGTCAATCATCGCTCATTTGTGGGAAGTAGAGAGTAATTTCTTTCCTCTGCACTTCCATATAGCTTTCATTTATTTTGTTTGTTTGTTTTCCTCCCTTGTTCCCCTTTTCCCTTTTACTTCCCCTTAGTTAAATTGTTTAGTTCATGGTAGTCTTTATTTAATTATTATAATTATTTCCCTTTAAATAATTATCCTTATCTCAACCCGTGAGTTGTTCTTTGCTTTACTTCTCCCCCTCCTCATCTAAAGGAGGGGGAGTGAGAGAGCGGTTGTGGGGTTTAGCTGCCCAGCACGGTAAAAACACCACACTGATGTTCTCCAAAACCCAAAGTCCACTCCCAACCACCATAAAACCCATTAGGAACCCAACAAAGCCCAACGGAGACACCAAAAAACAGCATAAACACCCCAAAAAAGAACAGGATCAACCCCCCAAAAAAACAGAAAAAAAAAAAAAAAAACAAAACCATAGATCCATCCCAAAACCATCCTAAACCTACCAGGTGTTCTCCAAAACCCAGAATTTTCCATTTTCCAACATGATTACGAACAAAACCCAACTAAAACCCAACGGAGACCCAAAAACACGTCAAAAACACGCCAAAAAAGAACTGGATCAGAAGAAAAAACCCCAATACCATGAATTTCCCCCCAAACCACCCTAAACTCACTTGATCTTCTCCAAAACCCACAATCCACTCCCATTGAACTTAACGACCAACGAGAACCCAACGAAATCCAATGGAGACCACAAAACACTTCAAAAACACCCCAAACAAGAACGCGATCAACCCCAAACCTGGAAGATAATCCCAAAAGCCATAGATCCACCCCAAAAGTCCCCCTTAACCTACATGATGATCTCCAAAACCCACAATTTACACTTTTCCACCATGATGACAAAGGAAAACCCAACGAAACCCAGCGGAGACCCCAAAACACGTCAAAAACACCCCAAAAAAGAACAGGATCAACCCCCCAAAAAAACAGAAAAAAAAAAAAAACAAAACCATAGATCCATCCCAAAACCATCCTAAACCTACCAGGTGTTCTCCAAAACCCAGAATTTTCCATTTTCCAACATGATTACGAACAAAACCCAACTAAAACCCAACGGAGACCCAAAAACACGTCAAAAACACGCCAAAAAAGAACAGGATCAAAAGAAAAAACCCCAATACCATGAATTTCCCCCCAAACCACCCTAAACTCACTTGATCGTCTCCAAAACCCACAATCCACTCCCATTGAACTTAACGACGACTGACAACACAACGAAACCCAACGGAGACCCAAAAACACGTCAAAAATACCCCAGAAAAGAACAGGATCACCCCAAAAAACAGAAGAAAAACTCAAATACCATGAATCCACCCCAGAAGTCCCCCTAAACCTACCTGAAGTTCTCCAAAAATCGCAATTTACCATTTTCCACCACGATGACAACGGAAAACGCAACAAAACCCAACGGAGACCATAAAACACGTCACAAACACCCCCAAAAAGAATAGGATCACGCCCAAAAACGAAAGAAAATCCCCAAAATCATAGATCCACCCCAAAACCACCCTAAACCTACCTGATTGTACTGGGTCTGGCTGGAATGTTAACTTTCCCGGCAGCAGCCCATACAGTGCCGTACTCTGTACTTGTAGCTGGAACAGCAGTGTTATCACACCAGTGTTGTGTCTACTGCTGAGCAGCAGTGGCACAGCATTGGGCCTTTCTCTAACCCTCCTAGGGGGTGGGCAAAAAGTGAGGAGAGAAACATCACTATGGCAGCTGACCTAAACCAATCAAAGGGATATTCCATACCATGTGGTGTCACACTCAGCAATAAAAGGAGGAAACAGGAAGAAGAGGGGAGGGGTGGGCTCTCGTTGAGAAGACCTCGGTCCTCCTCTCGAACACCGGCTGCGTGCGTTGAGGCCTTGCTTCAAGGACGTGGTCAATCATCGCTCATTTGTGGGAAGTAGAGAGTAATTTCTTTCCTCTGCACTTCCATATAGCTTTCATTTATTTTGTTTGTTTGTTTTCCTCCCTTGTTCCCCTTTTCCCTTTTACTTCCCCTTAGTTAAATTGTTTAGTTCATGGTAGTCTTTATTTAATTATTATAATTATTTCCCTTTAAATAATTATCCTTATCTCAACCCGTGAGTTGTTCTTTGCTTTACTTCTCCCCCTCCTCATCTAAAGGAGGGGGAGTGAGAGAGCGGTTGTGGGGTTTAGCTGCCCAGCACGGTAAAAACACCACACTGATGTTCTCCAAAACCCAAAGTCCACTCCCAACCACCATAAAACCCATTAGGAACCCAACAAAGCCCAACGGAGACACCAAAAAACAGCATAAACACCCCAAAAAAGAACAGGATCAACCCCCCAAAAAAACAGAAAAAAAAAAAAAAAAACAAAACCATAGATCCATCCCAAAACCATCCTAAACCTACCAGGTGTTCTCCAAAACCCAGAATTTTCCATTTTCCAACATGATTACGAACAAAACCCAACTAAAACCCAACGGAGACCCAAAAACACGTCAAAAACACGCCAAAAAAGAACTGGATCAGAAGAAAAAACCCCAATACCATGAATTTCCCCCCAAACCACCCTAAACTCACTTGATCTTCTCCAAAACCCACAATCCACTCCCATTGAACTTAACGACCAACGAGAACCCAACGAAATCCAATGGAGACCACAAAACACTTCAAAAACACCCCAAACAAGAACGCGATCAACCCCAAACCTGGAAGATAATCCCAAAAGCCATAGATCCACCCCAAAAGTCCCCCTTAACCTACATGATGATCTCCAAAACCCACAATTTACACTTTTCCACCATGATGACAAAGGAAAACCCAACGAAACCCAGCGGAGACCCCAAAACACGTCAAAAACACCCCAAAAAAGAACAGGATCAACCCCCCAAAAAAACAGAAAAAAAAAAAAAACAAAACCATAGATCCATCCCAAAACCATCCTAAACCTACCAGGTGTTCTCCAAAACCCAGAATTTTCCATTTTCCAACATGATTACGAACAAAACCCAACTAAAACCCAACGGAGACCCAAAAACACGTCAAAAACACGCCAAAAAAGAACAGGATCAAAAGAAAAAACCCCAATACCATGAATTTCCCCCCAAACCACCCTAAACTCACTTGATCGTCTCCAAAACCCACAATCCACTCCCATTGAACTTAACGACGACTGACAACACAACGAAACCCAACGGAGACCCAAAAACACGTCAAAAATACCCCAGAAAAGAACAGGATCACCCCAAAAAACAGAAGAAAAACTCAAATACCATGAATCCACCCCAGAAGTCCCCCTAAACCTACCTGAAGTTCTCCAAAAATCGCAATTTACCATTTTCCACCACGATGACAATGGAAAACGCAACAAAACCCAACGGAGACCATAAAACACGTCACAAACACCCCCAAAAAGAATAGGATCACGCCCAAAAACGAAAGAAAATCCCCAAAATCATAGATCCACCCCAAAACCACCCTAAACCTACCTGATTGTACTGGGTCTGGCTGGAATGTTAACTTTCCCGGCAGCAGCCCATACAGTGCCGTACTCTGTACTTGTAGCTGGAACAGCAGTGTTATCACACCAGTGTTGTGTCTACTGCTGAGCAGCAGTGGCACAGCATTGGGCCTTTCTCTAACCCTCCTAGGGGGTGGGCAAAAAGTGAGGAGAGAAACATCACTATGGCAGCTGACCTAAACCAATCAAAGGGATATTCCATACCATGTGGTGTCACACTCAGCAATAAAAGGAGGAAACAGGAAGAAGAGGGGAGGGGTGGGCTCTCGTTGAGAAGACCTCGGTCCTCCTCTCGAACACCGGCTGCGTGCGTTGAGGCCTTGCTTCAAGGACGTGGTCAATCATCGCTCATTTGTGGGAAGTAGAGAGTAATTTCTTTCCTCTGCACTTCCATATAGCTTTCATTTATTTTGTTTGTTTGTTTTCCTCCCTTGTTCCCCTTTTCCCTTTTACTTCCCCTTAGTTAAATTGTTTAGTTCATGGTAGTCTTTATTTAATTATTATAATTATTTCCCTTTAAATAATTATCCTTATCTCAACCCGTGAGTTGTTCTTTGCTTTACTTCTCCCCCTCCTCATCTAAAGGAGGGGGAGTGAGAGAGCGGTTGTGGGGTTTAGCTGCCCAGCACGGTAAAAACACCACACTGATGTTCTCCAAAACCCAAAGTCCACTCCCAACCACCATAAAACCCATTAGGAACCCAACAAAGCCCAACGGAGACACCAAAAAACAGCATAAACACCCCAAAAAAGAACAGGATCAACCCCCCAAAAAAACAGAAAAAAAAAAAAAAAACAAAACCATAGATCCATCCCAAAACCATCCTAAACCTACCAGGTGTTCTCCAAAACCCAGAATTTTCCATTTTCCAACATGATTACGAACAAAACCCAACTAAAACCCAACGGAGACCCAAAAACACGTCAAAAACACGCCAAAAAAGAACTGGATCAGAAGAAAAAACCCCAATACCATGAATTTCCCCCCAAACCACCCTAAACTCACTTGATCTTCTCCAAAACCCACAATCCACTCCCATTGAACTTAACGACCAACGAGAACCCAACGAAATCCAATGGAGACCACAAAACACTTCAAAAACACCCCAAACAAGAACGCGATCAACCCCAAACCTGGAAGATAATCCCAAAAGCCATAGATCCACCCCAAAAGTCCCCCTTAACCTACATGATGATCTCCAAAACCCACAATTTACACTTTTCCACCATGATGACAAAGGAAAACCCAACGAAACCCAGTGGAGACCCCAAAACACGTCAAAAACACCCCAAAAAAGAACAGGATCAACCCCCCAAAAAAACAGAAAAAAAAAAAAAACAAAACCATAGATCCATCCCAAAACCATCCTAAACCTACCAGGTGTTCTCCAAAACCCAGAATTTTCCATTTTCCAACATGATTACGAACAAAACCCAACTAAAACCCAACGGAGACCCAAAAACACGTCAAAAACACGCCAAAAAAGAACAGGATCAAAAGAAAAAACCCCAATACCATGAATTTCCCCCCAAACCACCCTAAACTCACTTGATCGTCTCCAAAACCCACAATCCACTCCCATTGAACTTAACGACGACTGACAACACAACGAAACCCAACGGAGACCCAAAAACACGTCAAAAATACCCCAGAAAAGAACAGGATCACCCCAAAAAACAGAAGAAAAACTCAAATACCATGAATCCACCCCAGAAGTCCCCCTAAACCTACCTGAAGTTCTCCAAAAATCGCAATTTACCATTTTCCACCACGATGACAATGGAAAACGCAACAAAACCCAACGGAGACCATAAAACACGTCACAAACACCCCCAAAAAGAATAGGATCACGCCCAAAAACGAAAGAAAATCCCCAAAATCATAGATCCACCCCAAAACCACCCTAAACCTACCTGATTGTACTGGGTCTGGCTGGAATGTTAACTTTCCCGGCAGCAGCCCATACAGTGCCGTACTCTGTACTTGTAGCTGGAACAGCAGTGTTATCACACCAGTGTTGTGTCTACTGCTGAGCAGCAGTGGCACAGCATTGGGCCTTTCTCTAACCCTCCTAGGGGGTGGGCAAAAAGTGAGGAGAGAAACATCACTATGGCAGCTGACCTAAACCAATCAAAGGGATATTCCATACCATGTGGTGTCACACTCAGCAATAAAAGGAGGAAACAGGAAGAAGAGGGGAGGGGTGGGCTCTCGTTGAGAAGACCTCGGTCCTCCTCTCGAACACCGGCTGCGTGCGTTGAGGCCTTGCTTCAAGGACGTGGTCAATCATCGCTCATTTGTGGGAAGTAGAGAGTAATTTCTTTCCTCTGCACTTCCATATAGCTTTCATTTATTTTGTTTGTTTGTTTTCCTCCCTTGTTCCCCTTTTCCCTTTTACTTCCCCTTAGTTAAATTGTTTAGTTCATGGTAGTCTTTATTTAATTATTATAATTATTTCCCTTTAAATAATTATCCTTATCTCAACCCGTGAGTTGTTCTTTGCTTTACTTCTCCCCCTCCTCATCTAAAGGAGGGGGAGTGAGAGAGCGGTTGTGGGGTTTAGCTGCCCAGCACGGTAAAAACACCACACTGATGTTCTCCAAAACCCAAAGTCCACTCCCAACCACCATAAAACCCATTAGGAACCCAACAAAGCCCAACGGAGACACCAAAAAACAGCATAAACACCCCAAAAAAGAACAGGATCAACCCCCCAAAAAACAGAAAAAAAAAAAACAAACAAAACCATAGATCCATCCCAAAACCATCCTAAACCTACCAGGTGTTCTCCAAAACCCAGAATTTTCCATTTTCCAACATGATTACGAACAAAACCCAACTAAAACCCAACGGAGACCCAAAAACACGTCAAAAACACGCCAAAAAAGAACAGGATCAGAAGAAAAAAACCCAATACCATGAATTTCCCCCCAAACCACCCTAAACTCACTTGATCGTCTCCAAAACCCACAATCCACTCCCATTGAACTTAACGACGACTGACAACACAACGAAACCCAACGGAGACCCAAAAACACGTCAAAAATACCCCAGAAAAGAACAGGATCACCCCAAAAAACAGAAGAAAAACTCAAATACCATGAATCCACCCCAGAAGTCCCCCTAAACCTACCTGAAGTTCTCCAAAAATCGCAATTTACCATTTTCCACCACGATGACAATGGAAAACGCAACAAAACCCAACGGAGACCATAAAACACGTCACAAACACCCCCAAAAAGAATAGGATCACGCCCAAAAACGAAAGAAAATCCCCAAAATCATAGATCCACCCCAAAACCACCCTAAACCTACCTGATTGTACTGGGTCTGGCTGGAATGTTAACTTTCCCGGCAGCAGCCCATACAGTGCCGTACTCTGTACTTGTAGCTGGAACAGCAGTGTTATCACACCAGTGTTGTGTCTACTGCTGAGCAGCAGTGGCACAGCATTGGGCCTTTCTCTAACCCTCCTAGGGGGTGGGCAAAAAGTGAGGAGAGAAACATCACTATGGCAGCTGACCTAAACCAATCAAAGGGATATTCCATACCATGTGGTGTCACACTCAGCAATAAAAGGAGGAAACAGGAAGAAGAGGGGAGGGGTGGGCTCTCGTTGAGAAGACCTCGGTCCTCCTCTCGAACACCGGCTGCGTGCGTTGAGGCCTTGCTTCAAGGACGTGGTCAATCATCGCTCATTTGTGGGAAGTAGAGAGTAATTTCTTTCCTCTGCACTTCCATATAGCTTTCATTTATTTTGTTTGTTTGTTTTCCTCCCTTGTTCCCCTTTTCCCTTTTACTTCCCCTTAGTTAAATTGTTTAGTTCATGGTAGTCTTTATTTAATTATTATAATTATTTCCCTTTAAATAATTATCCTTATCTCAACCCGTGAGTTGTTCTTTGCTTTACTTCTCCCCCTCCTCATCTAAAGGAGGGGGAGTGAGAGAGCGGTTGTGGGGTTTAGCTGCCCAGCACGGTAAAAACACCACACTGATGTTCTCCAAAACCCAAAGTCCACTCCCAACCACCATAAAACCCATTAGGAACCCAACAAAGCCCAACGGAGACACCAAAAAACAGCATAAACACCCCAAAAAAGAACAGGATCAACCCCCCAAAAAACAGAAAAAAAAAAAAACAAACAAAACCATAGATCCATCCCAAAACCATCCTAAACCTACCAGGTGTTCTCCAAAACCCAGAATTTTCCATTTTCCAACATGATTACGAACAAAACCCAACTAAAACCCAACGGAGACCCAAAAACACGTCAAAAACACGCCAAAAAAGAACAGGATCAGAAGAAAAAAACCCAATACCATGAATTTCCCCCCAAACCACCCTAAACTCACTTGATCGTCTCCAAAACCCACAATCCACTCCCATTGAACTTAACGACGACTGACAACACAACGAAACCCAACGGAGACCCAAAAACACGTCAAAAATACCCCAGAAAAGAACAGGATCACCCCAAAAAACAGAAGAAAAACTCAAATACCATGAATCCACCCCAGAAGTCCCCCTAAACCTACCTGAAGTTCTCCAAAAATCGCAATTTACCATTTTCCACCACGATGACAACGGAAAACGCAACAAAACCCAACGGAGACCATAAAACACGTCACAAACACCCCCAAAAAGAATAGGATCACGCCCAAAAACGAAAGAAAATCCCCAAAATCATAGATCCACCCCAAAACCACCCTAAACCTACCTGATTGTACTGGGTCTGGCTGGAATGTTAACTTTCCCGGCAGCAGCCCATACAGTGCCGTACTCTGTACTTGTAGCTGGAACAGCAGTGTTATCACACCAGTGTTGTGTCTACTGCTGAGCAGCAGTGGCACAGCATTGGGCCTTTCTCTAACCCTCCTAGGGGGTGGGCAAAAAGTGAGGAGAGAAACATCACTATGGCAGCTGACCTAAACCAATCAAAGGGATATTCCATACCATGTGGTGTCACACTCAGCAATAAAAGGAGGAAACAGGAAGAAGAGGGGAGGGGTGGGCTCTCGTTGAGAAGACCTCGGTCCTCCTCTCGAACACCGGCTGCGTGCGTTGAGGCCTTGCTTCAAGGACGTGGTCAATCATCGCTCATTTGTGGGAAGTAGAGAGTAATTTCTTTCCTCTGCACTTCCATATAGCTTTCATTTATTTTGTTTGTTTGTTTTCCTCCCTTGTTCCCCTTTTCCCTTTTACTTCCCCTTAGTTAAATTGTTTAGTTCATGGTAGTCTTTATTTAATTATTATAATTATTTCCCTTTAAATAATTATCCTTATCTCAACCCGTGAGTTGTTCTTTGCTTTACTTCTCCCCCTCCTCATCTAAAGGAGGGGGAGTGAGAGAGCGGTTGTGGGGTTTAGCTGCCCAGCACGGTAAAAACACCACACTGATGTTCTCCAAAACCCAAAGTCCACTCCCAACCACCATAAAACCCATTAGGAACCCAACAAAGCCCAACGGAGACACCAAAAAACAGCATAAACACCCCAAAAAAGAACAGGATCAACCCCCCAAAAAACAGAAAAAAAAAAACAAAAAAAAACAAAACCATAGATCCATCCCAAAACCATCCTAAACCTACCAGGTGTTCTCCAAAACCCAGAATTTTCCATTTTCCAACATGATTACGAACAAAACCCAACTAAAACCTAACGGAGACCCAAAAACACGTCAAAAACACGCCAAAAAAGAACTGGATCAGAAGAAAAAACCCCAATACCATGAATTTCCCCCCAAACCACCCTAAACTCACTTGATCTTCTCCAAAACCCACAATCCACTCCCATTGAACTTAACGACCAACGAGAACCCAACGAAATCCAATGGAGACCACAAAACACTTCAAAAACACCCCAAACAAGAACGCGATCAACCCCAAACCTGGAAGATAATCCCAAAAGCCATAGATCCACCCCAAAAGTCCCCCTTAACCTACATGATGATCTCCAAAACCCACAATTTACACTTTTCCACCATGATGACAAAGGAAAACCCAACGAAACCCAGCGGAGACCCCAAAACACGTCAAAAACACCCCAAAAAAGAACAGGATCAACCCCCCAAAAAAACAGAAAAAAAAAAAAAACAAAACCATAGATCCATCCCAAAACCATCCTAAACCTACCAGGTGTTCTCCAAAACCCAGAATTTTCCATTTTCCAACATGATTACGAACAAAACCCAACTAAAACCCAACGGAGACCCAAAAACACGTCAAAAACACGCCAAAAAAGAACAGGATCAGAAGAAAAAAACCCAATACCATGAATTTCCCCCCAAACCACCCTAAACTCACTTGATCTTCTCCAAAACCCACAATCCACTCCCATTGAACTTAACGACGACTGACAACACAACGAAACCCAACGGAGACCCAAAAACACGTCAAAAATACCCCAGAAAAGAACAGGATCACCCCAAAAAACAGAAGAAAAACTCAAATACCATGAATCCACCCCAGAAGTCCCCCTAAACCTACCTGAAGTTCTCCAAAAATCGCAATTTACCATTTTCCACCACGATGACAATGGAAAACGCAACAAAACCCAACGGAGACCATAAAACACGTCACAAACACCCCCAAAAAGAATAGGATCACGCCCAAAAACGAAAGAAAATCCCCAAAATCATAGATCCACCCCAAAACCACCCTAAACCTACCTGATTGTACTGGGTCTGGCTGGAATGTTAACTTTCCCGGCAGCAGCCCATACAGTGCCGTACTCTGTACTTGTAGCTGGAACAGCAGTGTTATCACACCAGTGTTGTGTCTACTGCTGAGCAGCAGTGGCACAGCATTGGGCCTTTCTCTAACCCTCCTAGGGGGTGGGCAAAAAGTGAGGAGAGAAACATCACTATGGCAGCTGACCTAAACCAATCAAAGGGATATTCCATACCATGTGGTGTCACACTCAGCAATAAAAGGAGGAAACAGGAAGAAGAGGGGAGGGGTGGGCTCTCGTTGAGAAGACCTCGGTCCTCCTCTCGAACACCGGCTGCGTGCGTTGAGGCCTTGCTTCAAGGACGTGGTCAATCATCGCTCATTTGTGGGAAGTAGAGAGTAATTTCTTTCCTCTGCACTTCCATATAGCTTTCATTTATTTTGTTTGTTTGTTTTCCTCCCTTGTTCCCCTTTTCCCTTTTACTTCCCCTTAGTTAAATTGTTTAGTTCATGGTAGTCTTTATTTAATTATTATAATTATTTCCCTTTAAATAATTATCCTTATCTCAACCCGTGAGTTGTTCTTTGCTTTACTTCTCCCCCTCCTCATCTAAAGGAGGGGGAGTGAGAGAGCGGTTGTGGGGTTTAGCTGCCCAGCACGGTAAAAACACCACACTGATGTTCTCCAAAACCCAAAGTCCACTCCCAACCACCATAAAACCCATTAGGAACCCAACAAAGCCCAACGGAGACACCAAAAAACAGCATAAACACCCCAAAAAAGAACAGGATCAACCCCCCAAAAAACAGAAAAAAAAAAAAAAAACAAAACCATAGATCCATCCCAAAACCATCCTAAACCTACCAGGTGTTCTCCAAAACCCAGAATTTTCCATTTTCCAACATGATTACGAACAAAACCCAACTAAAACCCAACGGAGACCCAAAAACACGTCAAAAACACGCCAAAAAAGAACTGGATCAGAAGAAAAAACCCCAATACCATGAATTTCCCCCCAAACCACCCTAAACTCACTTGATCTTCTCCAAAACCCACAATCCACTCCCATTGAACTTAACGACCAACGAGAACCCAACGAAATCCAATGGAGACCACAAAACACTTCAAAAACACCCCAAACAAGAACGCGATCAACCCCAAACCTGGAAGATAATCCCAAAAGCCATAGATCCACCCCAAAAGTCCCCCTTAACCTACATGATGATCTCCAAAACCCACAATTTACACTTTTCCACCATGATGACAAAGGAAAACCCAACGAAACCCAGCGGAGACCCCAAAACACGTCAAAAACACCCCAAAAAAGAACAGGATCAACCCCCCAAAAAAACAGAAAAAAAAAAAAAACAAAACCATAGATCCATCCCAAAACCATCCTAAACCTACCAGGTGTTCTCCAAAACCCAGAATTTTCCATTTTCCAACATGATTACGAACAAAACCCAACTAAAACCCAACGGAGACCCAAAAACACGTCAAAAACACGCCAAAAAAGAACAGGATCAAAAGAAAAAACCCCAATACCATGAATTTCCCCCCAAACCACCCTAAACTCACTTGATCGTCTCCAAAACCCACAATCCACTCCCATTGAACTTAACGACGACTGACAACACAACGAAACCCAACGGAGACCCAAAAACACGTCAAAAATACCCCAGAAAAGAACAGGATCACCCCAAAAAACAGAAGAAAAACTCAAATACCATGAATCCACCCCAGAAGTCCCCCTAAACCTACCTGAAGTTCTCCAAAAATCGCAATTTACCATTTTCCACCACGATGACAATGGAAAACGCAACAAAACCCAACGGAGACCATAAAACACGTCACAAACACCCCCAAAAAGAATAGGATCACGCCCAAAAACGAAAGAAAATCCCCAAAATCATAGATCCACCCCAAAACCACCCTAAACCTACCTGATTGTACTGGGTCTGGCTGGAATGTTAACTTTCCCGGCAGCAGCCCATACAGTGCCGTACTCTGTACTTGTAGCTGGAACAGCAGTGTTATCACACCAGTGTTGTGTCTACTGCTGAGCAGCAGTGGCACAGCATTGGGCCTTTCTCTAACCCTCCTAGGGGGTGGGCAAAAAGTGAGGAGAGAAACATCACTATGGCAGCTGACCTAAACCAATCAAAGGGATATTCCATACCATGTGGTGTCACACTCAGCAATAAAAGGAGGAAACAGGAAGAAGAGGGGAGGGGTGGGCTCTCGTTGAGAAGACCTCGGTCCTCCTCTCGAACACCGGCTGCGTGCGTTGAGGCCTTGCTTCAAGGACGTGGTCAATCATCGCTCATTTGTGGGAAGTAGAGAGTAATTTCTTTCCTCTGCACTTCCATATAGCTTTCATTTATTTTGTTTGTTTGTTTTCCTCCCTTGTTCCCCTTTTCCCTTTTACTTCCCCTTAGTTAAATTGTTTAGTTCATGGTAGTCTTTATTTAATTATTATAATTATTTCCCTTTAAATAATTATCCTTATCTCAACCCGTGAGTTGTTCTTTGCTTTACTTCTCCCCCTCCTCATCTAAAGGAGGGGGAGTGAGAGAGCGGTTGTGGGGTTTAGCTGCCCAGCACGGTAAAAACACCACACTGATGTTCTCCAAAACCCAAAGTCCACTCCCAACCACCATAAAACCCATTAGGAACCCAACAAAGCCCAACGGAGACACCAAAAAACAGCATAAACACCCCAAAAAAGAACAGGATCAACCCCCCAAAAAACAGAAAAAAAAAAAAAAAACAAAACCATAGATCCATCCCAAAACCATCCTAAACCTACCAGGTGTTCTCCAAAACCCAGAATTTTCCATTTTCCAACATGATTACGAACAAAACCCAACTAAAACCTAACGGAGACCCAAAAACACGTCAAAAACACGCCAAAAAAGAACTGGATCAGAAGAAAAAACCCCAATACCATGAATTTCCCCCCAAACCACCCTAAACTCACTTGATCTTCTCCAAAACCCACAATCCACTCCCATTGAACTTAACGACCAACGAGAACCCAACGAAATCCAATGGAGACCACAAAACACTTCAAAAACACCCCAAACAAGAACGCGATCAACCCCAAACCTGGAAGATAATCCCAAAAGCCATAGATCCACCCCAAAAGTCCCCCTTAACCTACATGATGATCTCCAAAACCCACAATTTACACTTTTCCACCATGATGACAAAGGAAAACCCAACGAAACCCAGCGGAGACCCCAAAACACGTCAAAAACACCCCAAAAAAGAACAGGATCAACCCCCCAAAAAAACAGAAAAAAAAAAAAAAAAAAAAAAAAACCATAGATCCATCCCAAAACCATCCTAAACCTACCAGGTGTTCTCCAAAACCCAGAATTTTCCATTTTCCAACATGATTACGAACAAAACCCAACTAAAACCCAACGGAGACCCAAAAACACGTCAAAAACACGCCAAAAAAGAACAGGATCAGAAGAAAAAAACCCAATACCATGAATTTCCCCCCAAACCACCCTAAACTCACTTGATCGTCTCCAAAACCCACAATCCACTCCCATTGAACTTAACGACGACTGACAACACAACGAAACCCAACGGAGACCCAAAAACACGTCAAAAATACCCCAGAAAAGAACAGGATCACCCCAAAAAACAGAAGAAAAACTCAAATACCATGAATCCACCCCAGAAGTCCCCCTAAACCTACCTGAAGTTCTCCAAAAATCGCAATTTACCATTTTCCACCACGATGACAATGGAAAACGCAACAAAACCCAACGGAGACCATAAAACACGTCACAAACACCCCCAAAAAGAATAGGATCACGCCCAAAAACGAAAGAAAATCCCCAAAATCATAGATCCACCCCAAAACCACCCTAAACCTACCTGATTGTACTGGGTCTGGCTGGAATGTTAACTTTCCCGGCAGCAGCCCATACAGTGCCGTACTCTGTACTTGTAGCTGGAACAGCAGTGTTATCACACCAGTGTTGTGTCTACTGCTGAGCAGCAGTGGCACAGCATTGGGCCTTTCTCTAACCCTCCTAGGGGGTGGGCAAAAAGTGAGGAGAGAAACATCACTATGGCAGCTGACCTAAACCAATCAAAGGGATATTCCATACCATGTGGTGTCACACTCAGCAATAAAAGGAGGAAACAGGAAGAAGAGGGGAGGGGTGGGCTCTCGTTGAGAAGACCTCGGTCCTCCTCTCGAACACCGGCTGCGTGCGTTGAGGCCTTGCTTCAAGGACGTGGTCAATCATCGCTCATTTGTGGGAAGTAGAGAGTAATTTCTTTCCTCTGCACTTCCATATAGCTTTCATTTATTTTGTTTGTTTGTTTTCCTCCCTTGTTCCCCTTTTCCCTTTTACTTCCCCTTAGTTAAATTGTTTAGTTCATGGTAGTCTTTATTTAATTATTATAATTATTTCCCTTTAAATAATTATCCTTATCTCAACCCGTGAGTTGTTCTTTGCTTTACTTCTCCCCCTCCTCATCTAAAGGAGGGGGAGTGAGAGAGCGGTTGTGGGGTTTAGCTGCCCAGCACGGTAAAAACACCACACTGATGTTCTCCAAAACCCAAAGTCCACTCCCAACCACCATAAAACCCATTAGGAACCCAACAAAGCCCAACGGAGACACCAAAAAACAGCATAAACACCCCAAAAAAGAACAGGATCAACCCCCCAAAAAACAGAAAAAAAAAAAAAAAACAAAACCATAGATCCATCCCAAAACCATCCTAAACCTACCAGGTGTTCTCCAAAACCCAGAATTTTCCATTTTCCAACATGATTACGAACAAAACCCAACTAAAACCCAACGGAGACCCAAAAACACGTCAAAAACACGCCAAAAAAGAACAGGATCAGAAGAAAAAAACCCAATACCATGAATTTCCCCCCAAACCACCCTAAACTCACTTGATCGTCTCCAAAACCCACAATCCACTCCCATTGAACTTAACGACGACTGACAACACAACGAAACCCAACGGAGACCCAAAAACACGTCAAAAATACCCCAGAAAAGAACAGGATCACCCCAAAAAACAGAAGAAAAACTCAAATACCATGAATCCACCCCAGAAGTCCCCCTAAACCTACCTGAAGTTCTCCAAAAATCGCAATTTACCATTTTCCACCACGATGACAACGGAAAACGCAACAAAACCCAACGGAGACCATAAAACACGTCACAAACACCCCCAAAAAGAATAGGATCACGCCCAAAAACGAAAGAAAATCCCCAAAATCATAGATCCACCCCAAAACCACCCTAAACCTACCTGATTGTACTGGGTCTGGCTGGAATGTTAACTTTCCCGGCAGCAGCCCATACAGTGCCGTACTCTGTACTTGTAGCTGGAACAGCAGTGTTATCACACCAGTGTTGTGTCTACTGCTGAGCAGCAGTGGCACAGCATTGGGCCTTTCTCTAACCCTCCTAGGGGGTGGGCAAAAAGTGAGGAGAGAAACATCACTATGGCAGCTGACCTAAACCAATCAAAGGGATATTCCATACCATGTGGTGTCACACTCAGCAATAAAAGGAGGAAACAGGAAGAAGAGGGGAGGGGTGGGCTCTCGTTGAGAAGACCTCGGTCCTCCTCTCGAACACCGGCTGCGTGCGTTGAGGCCTTGCTTCAAGGACGTGGTCAATCATCGCTCATTTGTGGGAAGTAGAGAGTAATTTCTTTCCTCTGCACTTCCATATAGCTTTCATTTATTTTGTTTGTTTGTTTTCCTCCCTTGTTCCCCTTTTCCCTTTTACTTCCCCTTAGTTAAATTGTTTAGTTCATGGTAGTCTTTATTTAATTATTATAATTATTTCCCTTTAAATAATTATCCTTATCTCAACCCGTGAGTTGTTCTTTGCTTTACTTCTCCCCCTCCTCATCTAAAGGAGGGGGAGTGAGAGAGCGGTTGTGGGGTTTAGCTGCCCAGCACGGTAAAAACACCACACTGATGTTCTCCAAAACCCAAAGTCCACTCCCAACCACCATAAAACCCATTAGGAACCCAACAAAGCCCAACGGAGACACCAAAAAACAGCATAAACACCCCAAAAAAGAACAGGATCAACCCCCCAAAAAACAGAAAAAAAAAAACAAAAAAAAAACAAAACCATAGATCCATCCCAAAACCATCCTAAACCTACCAGGTGTTCTCCAAAACCCAGAATTTTCCATTTTCCAACATGATTACGAACAAAACCCAACTAAAACCTAACGGAGACCCAAAAACACGTCAAAAACACGCCAAAAAAGAACTGGATCAGAAGAAAAAACCCCAATACCATGAATTTCCCCCCAAACCACCCTAAACTCACTTGATCTTCTCCAAAACCCACAATCCACTCCCATTGAACTTAACGACCAACGAGAACCCAACGAAATCCAATGGAGACCACAAAACACTTCAAAAACACCCCAAACAAGAACGCGATCAACCCCAAACCTGGAAGATAATCCCAAAAGCCATAGATCCACCCCAAAAGTCCCCCTTAACCTACATGATGATCTCCAAAACCCACAATTTACACTTTTCCACCATGATGACAAAGGAAAACCCAACGAAACCCAGCGGAGACCCCAAAACACGTCAAAAACACCCCAAAAAAGAACAGGATCAACCCCCCAAAAAAACAGAAAAAAAAAAAAAAACAAAACCATAGATCCATCCCAAAACCATCCTAAACCTACCAGGTGTTCTCCAAAACCCAGAATTTTCCATTTTCCAACATGATTACGAACAAAACCCAACTAAAACCCAACGGAGACCCAAAAACACGTCAAAAACACGCCAAAAAAGAACAGGATCAGAAGAAAAAAACCCAATACCATGAATTTCCCCCCAAACCACCCTAAACTCACTTGATCGTCTCCAAAACCCACAATCCACTCCCATTGAACTTAACGACGACTGACAACACAACGAAACCCAACGGAGACCCAAAAACACGTCAAAAATACCCCAGAAAAGAACAGGATCACCCCAAAAAACAGAAGAAAAACTCAAATACCATGAATCCACCCCAGAAGTCCCCCTAAACCTACCTGAAGTTCTCCAAAAATCGCAATTTACCATTTTCCACCACGATGACAACGGAAAACGCAACAAAACCCAACGGAGACCATAAAACACGTCACAAACACCCCCAAAAAGAATAGGATCACGCCCAAAAACGAAAGAAAATCCCCAAAATCATAGATCCACCCCAAAACCACCCTAAACCTACCTGATTGTACTGGGTCTGGCTGGAATGTTAACTTTCCCGGCAGCAGCCCATACAGTGCCGTACTCTGTACTTGTAGCTGGAACAGCAGTGTTATCACACCAGTGTTGTGTCTACTGCTGAGCAGCAGTGGCACAGCATTGGGCCTTTCTCTAACCCTCCTAGGGGGTGGGCAAAAAGTGAGGAGAGAAACATCACTATGGCAGCTGACCTAAACCAATCAAAGGGATATTCCATACCATGTGGTGTCACACTCAGCAATAAAAGGAGGAAACAGGAAGAAGAGGGGAGGGGTGGGCTCTCGTTGAGAAGACCTCGGTCCTCCTCTCGAACACCGGCTGCGTGCGTTGAGGCCTTGCTTCAAGGACGTGGTCAATCATCGCTCATTTGTGGGAAGTAGAGAGTAATTTCTTTCCTCTGCACTTCCATATAGCTTTCATTTATTTTGTTTGTTTGTTTTCCTCCCTTGTTCCCCTTTTCCCTTTTACTTCCCCTTAGTTAAATTGTTTAGTTCATGGTAGTCTTTATTTAATTATTATAATTATTTCCCTTTAAATAATTATCCTTATCTCAACCCGTGAGTTGTTCTTTGCTTTACTTCTCCCCCTCCTCATCTAAAGGAGGGGGAGTGAGAGAGCGGTTGTGGGGTTTAGCTGCCCAGCACGGTAAAAACACCACACTGATGTTCTCCAAAACCCAAAGTCCACTCCCAACCACCATAAAACCCATTAGGAACCCAACAAAGCCCAACGGAGACACCAAAAAACAGCATAAACACCCCAAAAAAGAACAGGATCAACCCCCCAAAAAACAGAAAAAAAAAAAAAAAACAAAACCATAGATCCATCCCAAAACCATCCTAAACCTACCAGGTGTTCTCCAAAACCCAGAATTTTCCATTTTCCAACATGATTACGAACAAAACCCAACTAAAACCCAACGGAGACCCAAAAACACGTCAAAAACACGCCAAAAAAGAACTGGATCAGAAGAAAAAACCCCAATACCATGAATTTCCCCCCAAACCACCCTAAACTCACTTGATCTTCTCCAAAACCCACAATCCACTCCCATTGAACTTAACGACCAACGAGAACCCAACGAAATCCAATGGAGACCACAAAACACTTCAAAAACACCCCAAACAAGAACGCGATCAACCCCAAACCTGGAAGATAATCCCAAAAGCCATAGATCCACCCCAAAAGTCCCCCTTAACCTACATGATGATCTCCAAAACCCACAATTTACACTTTTCCACCATGATGACAAAGGAAAACCCAACGAAACCCAGCGGAGACCCCAAAACACGTCAAAAACACCCCAAAAAAGAACAGGATCAACCCCCCAAAAAAACAGAAAAAAAAAAAAAAACAAAACCATAGATCCATCCCAAAACCATCCTAAACCTACCAGGTGTTCTCCAAAACCCAGAATTTTCCATTTTCCAACATGATTACGAACAAAACCCAACTAAAACCCAACGGAGACCCAAAAACACGTCAAAAACACGCCAAAAAAGAACAGGATCAAAAGAAAAAACCCCAATACCATGAATTTCCCCCCAAACCACCCTAAACTCACTTGATCGTCTCCAAAACCCACAATCCACTCCCATTGAACTTAACGACGACTGACAACACAACGAAACCCAACGGAGACCCAAAAACACGTCAAAAATACCCCAGAAAAGAACAGGATCACCCCAAAAAACAGAAGAAAAACTCAAATACCATGAATCCACCCCAGAAGTCCCCCTAAACCTACCTGAAGTTCTCCAAAAATCGCAATTTACCATTTTCCACCACGATGACAATGGAAAACGCAACAAAACCCAACGGAGACCATAAAACACGTCACAAACACCCCCAAAAAGAATAGGATCACGCCCAAAAACGAAAGAAAATCCCCAAAATCATAGATCCACCCCAAAACCACCCTAAACCTACCTGATTGTACTGGGTCTGGCTGGAATGTTAACTTTCCCGGCAGCAGCCCATACAGTGCCGTACTCTGTACTTGTAGCTGGAACAGCAGTGTTATCACACCAGTGTTGTGTCTACTGCTGAGCAGCAGTGGCACAGCATTGGGCCTTTCTCTAACCCTCCTAGGGGGTGGGCAAAAAGTGAGGAGAGAAACATCACTATGGCAGCTGACCTAAACCAATCAAAGGGATATTCCATACCATGTGGTGTCACACTCAGCAATAAAAGGAGGAAACAGGAAGAAGAGGGGAGGGGTGGGCTCTCGTTGAGAAGACCTCGGTCCTCCTCTCGAACACCGGCTGCGTGCGTTGAGGCCTTGCTTCAAGGACGTGGTCAATCATCGCTCATTTGTGGGAAGTAGAGAGTAATTTCTTTCCTCTGCACTTCCATATAGCTTTCATTTATTTTGTTTGTTTGTTTTCCTCCCTTGTTCCCCTTTTCCCTTTTACTTCCCCTTAGTTAAATTGTTTAGTTCATGGTAGTCTTTATTTAATTATTATAATTATTTCCCTTTAAATAATTATCCTTATCTCAACCCGTGAGTTGTTCTTTGCTTTACTTCTCCCCCTCCTCATCTAAAGGAGGGGGAGTGAGAGAGCGGTTGTGGGGTTTAGCTGCCCAGCACGGTAAAAACACCACACTGATGTTCTCCAAAACCCAAAGTCCACTCCCAACCATCATAAAACCCATTAGGAACCCAACAAAGCCCAACGGAGACACCAAAAAACAGCATAAACACCCCAAAAAAGAACAGGATCAACCCCCCAAAAAACAGAAAAAAAAAAAAACAAAACCATAGATCCATCCCAAAACCATCCTAAACCTACCAGGTGTTCTCCAAAACCCAGAATTTTCCATTTTCCAACATGATTACGAACAAAACCCAACTAAAACCTAACGGAGACCCAAAAACACGTCAAAAACACGCCAAAAAAGAACTGGATCAGAAGAAAAAACCCCAATACCATGAATTTCCCCCCAAACCACCCTAAACTCACTTGATCTTCTCCAAAACCCACAATCCACTCCCATTGAACTTAACGACCAACGAGAACCCAACGAAATCCAATGGAGACCACAAAACACTTCAAAAACACCCCAAACAAGAACGCGATCAACCCCAAACCTGGAAGATAATCCCAAAAGCCATAGATCCACCCCAAAAGTCCCCCTTAACCTACATGATGATCTCCAAAACCCACAATTTACACTTTTCCACCATGATGACAAAGGAAAACCCAACGAAACCCAGCGGAGACCCCAAAACACGTCAAAAACACCCCAAAAAAGAACAGGATCAACCCCCCAAAAAAACAGAAAAAAAAAAAAAAAAAAAAAACCATAGATCCATCCCAAAACCATCCTAAACCTACCAGGTGTTCTCCAAAACCCAGAATTTTCCATTTTCCAACATGATTACGAACAAAACCCAACTAAAACCCAACGGAGACCCAAAAACACGTCAAAAACACGCCAAAAAAGAACAGGATCAGAAGAAAAAAACCCAATACCATGAATTTCCCCCCAAACCACCCTAAACTCACTTGATCGTCTCCAAAACCCACAATCCACTCCCATTGAACTTAACGACGACTGACAACACAACGAAACCCAACGGAGACCCAAAAACACGTCAAAAATACCCCAGAAAAGAACAGGATCACCCCAAAAAACAGAAGAAAAACTCAAATACCATGAATCCACCCCAGAAGTCCCCCTAAACCTACCTGAAGTTCTCCAAAAATCGCAATTTACCATTTTCCACCACGATGACAATGGAAAACGCAACAAAACCCAACGGAGACCATAAAACACGTCACAAACACCCCCAAAAAGAATAGGATCACGCCCAAAAACGAAAGAAAATCCCCAAAATCATAGATCCACCCCAAAACCACCCTAAACCTACCTGATTGTACTGGGTCTGGCTGGAATGTTAACTTTCCCGGCAGCAGCCCATACAGTGCCGTACTCTGTACTTGTAGCTGGAACAGCAGTGTTATCACACCAGTGTTGTGTCTACTGCTGAGCAGCAGTGGCACAGCATTGGGCCTTTCTCTAACCCTCCTAGGGGGTGGGCAAAAAGTGAGGAGAGAAACATCACTATGGCAGCTGACCTAAACCAATCAAAGGGATATTCCATACCATGTGGTGTCACACTCAGCAATAAAAGGAGGAAACAGGAAGAAGAGGGGAGGGGTGGGCTCTCGTTGAGAAGACCTCGGTCCTCCTCTCGAACACCGGCTGCGTGCGTTGAGGCCTTGCTTCAAGGACGTGGTCAATCATCGCTCATTTGTGGGAAGTAGAGAGTAATTTCTTTCCTCTGCACTTCCATATAGCTTTCATTTATTTTGTTTGTTTGTTTTCCTCCCTTGTTCCCCTTTTCCCTTTTACTTCCCCTTAGTTAAATTGTTTAGTTCATGGTAGTCTTTATTTAATTATTATAATTATTTCCCTTTAAATAATTATCCTTATCTCAACCCGTGAGTTGTTCTTTGCTTTACTTCTCCCCCTCCTCATCTAAAGGAGGGGGAGTGAGAGAGCGGTTGTGGGGTTTAGCTGCCCAGCACGGTAAAAACACCACACTGATGTTCTCCAAAACCCAAAGTCCACTCCCAACCACCATAAAACCCATTAGGAACCCAACAAAGCCCAACGGAGACACCAAAAAACAGCATAAACACCCCAAAAAAGAACAGGATCAACCCCCCAAAAAACAGAAAAAAAAAAAAAAAAAAAAAACATAGATCCATCCCAAAACCATCCTAAACCTACCAGGTGTTCTCCAAAACCCAGAATTTTCCATTTTCCAACATGATTACGAACAAAACCCAACTAAAACCCAACGGAGACCCAAAAACACGTCAAAAACACGCCAAAAATGGACTGGATCAGAAGAAAAAACCCCAATACCATGAATTTCCCCCCAAACCACCCTAAACTCACTTGATCTTCTCCAAAACCCACAATCCACTCCCATTGAACTTAACGACCAACGAGAACCCAACGAAATCCAATGGAGACCACAAAACACTTCAAAAACACCCCAAACAAGAACGCGATCAACCCCAAACCTGGAAGATAATCCCAAAAGCCATAGATCCACCCCAAAAGTCCCCCTTAACCTACATGATGATCTCCAAAACCCACAATTTACACTTTTCCACCATGATGACAAAGGAAAACCCAACGAAACCCAGCGGAGACCCCAAAACACGTCAAAAACACCCCAAAAAAGAACAGGATCAACCCCCCAAAAAAACAGAAAAAAAAAAAAAAAAACAAAACCATAGATCCATCCCAAAACCATCCTAAACCTACCAGGTGTTCTCCAAAACCCAGAATTTTCCATTTTCCAACATGATTACGAACAAAACCCAACTAAAACCCAACGGAGACCCAAAAACACGTCAAAAACACGCCAAAGAAGAACTGGATCAGAAGAAAAAACCCCAATACCATGAATTTCCCCCCAAACCACCCTAAACTCACTTGATCATCTCCAAAACCCACAATCCACTCCCATTGAACTTAACGACGACTGACAACACAACGAAACCCAACGGAGACCCAAAAACACGTCAAAAATGCCCCAGAAAAGAACAGGATCACCCCAAAAAACAGAAGAAAAACTCAAATACCATGAATCCACCCCAGAAGTCCCCCTAAACCTACCTGAAGTTCTCCAAAAATCGCAATTTACCATTTTCCACCACGATGACAATGGAAAACGCAACAAAACCCAACGGAGACCATAAAACACGTCACAAACACCCCCAAAAAGAATAGGATCACGCCCAAAAACGAAAGAAAATCCCCAAAATCATAGATCCACCCCAAAACCACCCTAAACCTACCTGATTGTACTGGGTCTGGCTGGAATGTTAACTTTCCCGGCAGCAGCCCATACAGTGCCGTACTCTGTACTTGTAGCTGGAACAGCAGTGTTATCACACCAGTGTTGTGTCTACTGCTGAGCAGCAGTGGCACAGCATTGGGCCTTTCTCTAACCCTCCTAGGGGGTGGGCAAAAAGTGAGGAGAGAAACATCACTATGGCAGCTGACCTAAACCAATCAAAGGGATATTCCATACCATGTGGTGTCACACTCAGCAATAAAAGGAGGAAACAGGAAGAAGAGGGGAGGGGTGGGCTCTCGTTGAGAAGACCTCGGTCCTCCTCTCGAACACCGGCTGCGTGCGTTGAGGCCTTGCTTCAAGGACGTGGTCAATCATCGCTCATTTGTGGGAAGTAGAGAGTAATTTCTTTCCTCTGCACTTCCATATAGCTTTCATTTATTTTGTTTGTTTGTTTTCCTCCCTTGTTCCCCTTTTCCCTTTTACTTCCCCTTAGTTAAATTGTTTAGTTCATGGTAGTCTTTATTTAATTATTATAATTATTTCCCTTTAAATAATTATCCTTATCTCAACCCGTGAGTTGTTCTTTGCTTTACTTCTCCCCCTCCTCATCTAAAGGAGGGGGAGTGAGAGAGCGGTTGTGGGGTTTAGCTGCCCAGCACGGTAAAAACACCACACTGATGTTCTCCAAAACCCAAAGTCCACTCCCAACCACCATAAAACCCATTAGGAACCCAACAAAGCCCAACGGAGACACCAAAAAACAGCATAAACACCCCAAAAAAGAACAGGATCAACCCCCCAAAAAACAGAAAAAAAAAAAACAAACAAAACCATAGATCCATCCCAAAACCATCCTAAACCTACCAGGTGTTCTCCAAAACCCAGAATTTTCCATTTTCCAACATGATTACGAACAAAACCCAACTAAAACCCAACGGAGACCCAAAAACACGTCAAAAACACGCCAAAAAAGAACAGGATCAGAAGAAAAAAACCCAATACCATGAATTTCCCCCCAAACCACCCTAAACTCACTTGATCGTCTCCAAAACCCACAATCCACTCCCATTGAACTTAACGACGACTGACAACACAACGAAACCCAACGGAGACCCAAAAACACGTCAAAAATACCCCAGAAAAGAACAGGATCACCCCAAAAAACAGAAGAAAAACTCAAATACCATGAATCCACCCCAGAAGTCCCCCTAAACCTACCTGAAGTTCTCCAAAAATCGCAATTTACCATTTTCCACCACGATGACAACGGAAAACGCAACAAAACCCAACGGAGACCATAAAACACGTCACAAACACCCCCAAAAAGAATAGGATCACGCCCAAAAACGAAAGAAAATCCCCAAAATCATAGATCCACCCCAAAACCACCCTAAACCTACCTGATTGTACTGGGTCTGGCTGGAATGTTAACTTTCCCGGCAGCAGCCCATACAGTGCCGTACTCTGTACTTGTAGCTGGAACAGCAGTGTTATCACACCAGTGTTGTGTCTACTGCTGAGCAGCAGTGGCACAGCATTGGGCCTTTCTCTAACCCTCCTAGGGGGTGGGCAAAAAGTGAGGAGAGAAACATCACTATGGCAGCTGACCTAAACCAATCAAAGGGATATTCCATACCATGTGGTGTCACACTCAGCAATAAAAGGAGGAAACAGGAAGAAGAGGGGAGGGGTGGGCTCTCGTTGAGAAGACCTCGGTCCTCCTCTCGAACACCGGCTGCGTGCGTTGAGGCCTTGCTTCAAGGACGTGGTCAATCATCGCTCATTTGTGGGAAGTAGAGAGTAATTTCTTTCCTCTGCACTTCCATATAGCTTTCATTTATTTTGTTTGTTTGTTTTCCTCCCTTGTTCCCCTTTTCCCTTTTACTTCCCCTTAGTTAAATTGTTTAGTTCATGGTAGTCTTTATTTAATTATTATAATTATTTCCCTTTAAATAATTATCCTTATCTCAACCCGTGAGTTGTTCTTTGCTTTACTTCTCCCCCTCCTCATCTAAAGGAGGGGGAGTGAGAGAGCGGTTGTGGGGTTTAGCTGCCCAGCACGGTAAAAACACCACACTGATGTTCTCCAAAACCCAAAGTCCACTCCCAACCACCATAAAACCCATTAGGAACCCAACAAAGCCCAACGGAGACACCAAAAAACAGCATAAACACCCCAAAAAAGAACAGGATCAACCCCCCAAAAAACAGAAAAAAAAAAAAACAAACAAAACCATAGATCCATCCCAAAACCATCCTAAACCTACCAGGTGTTCTCCAAAACCCAGAATTTTCCATTTTCCAACATGATTACGAACAAAACCCAACTAAAACCCAACGGAGACCCAAAAACACGTCAAAAACACGCCAAAAAAGAACAGGATCAGAAGAAAAAAACCCAATACCATGAATTTCCCCCCAAACCACCCTAAACTCACTTGATCGTCTCCAAAACCCACAATCCACTCCCATTGAACTTAACGACGACTGACAACACAACGAAACCCAACGGAGACCCAAAAACACGTCAAAAATACCCCAGAAAAGAACAGGATCACCCCAAAAAACAGAAGAAAAACTCAAATACCATGAATCCACCCCAGAAGTCCCCCTAAACCTACCTGAAGTTCTCCAAAAATCGCAATTTACCATTTTCCACCACGATGACAACGGAAAACGCAACAAAACCCAACGGAGACCATAAAACACGTCACAAACACCCCCAAAAAGAATAGGATCACGCCCAAAAACGAAAGAAAATCCCCAAAATCATAGATCCACCCCAAAACCACCCTAAACCTACCTGATTGTACTGGGTCTGGCTGGAATGTTAACTTTCCCGGCAGCAGCCCATACAGTGCCGTACTCTGTACTTGTAGCTGGAACAGCAGTGTTATCACACCAGTGTTGTGTCTACTGCTGAGCAGCAGTGGCACAGCATTGGGCCTTTCTCTAACCCTCCTAGGGGGTGGGCAAAAAGTGAGGAGAGAAACATCACTATGGCAGCTGACCTAAACCAATCAAAGGGATATTCCATACCATGTGGTGTCACACTCAGCAATAAAAGGAGGAAACAGGAAGAAGAGGGGAGGGGTGGGCTCTCGTTGAGAAGACCTCGGTCCTCCTCTCGAACACCGGCTGCGTGCGTTGAGGCCTTGCTTCAAGGACGTGGTCAATCATCGCTCATTTGTGGGAAGTAGAGAGTAATTTCTTTCCTCTGCACTTCCATATAGCTTTCATTTATTTTGTTTGTTTGTTTTCCTCCCTTGTTCCCCTTTTCCCTTTTACTTCCCCTTAGTTAAATTGTTTAGTTCATGGTAGTCTTTATTTAATTATTATAATTATTTCCCTTTAATTAAATTATCCTTATCTCAACCCGTGAGTTGTTCTTTGCTTTACTTCTCCCCCTCCTCATCTAAAGGAGGGGGAGTGAGAGAGCGGTTGTGGGGTTTAGCTGCCCAGCACGGTAAAAACACCACACTGATGTTCTCCAAAACCCAAAGTCCACTCCCAACCACCATAAAACCCATTAGGAACCCAACAAAGCCCAACGGAGACACCAAAAAACAGCATAAACACCCCAAAAAAGAACAGGATCAACCCCCCAAAAAACAGAAAAAAAAAAAAAAAAAACAAAACCATAGATCCATCCCAAAACCATCCTAAACCTACCAGGTGTTCTCCAAAACCCAGAATTTTCCATTTTCCAACATGATTACGAACAAAACCCAACTAAAACCTAACGGAGACCCAAAAACACGTCAAAAACACGCCAAAAATGGACTGGATCAGAAGAAAAAACCCCAATACCATGAATTTCCCCCCAAACCACCCTAAACTCACTTGATCTTCTCCAAAACCCACAATCCACTCCCATTGAACTTAACGACCAACGAGAACCCAACGAAATCCAATGGAGACCACAAAACACTTCAAAAACACCCCAAACAAGAACGCGATCAACCCCAAACCTGGAAGATAATCCCAAAAGCCATAGATCCACCCCAAAAGTCCCCCTTAACCTACATGATGATCTCCAAAACCCACAATTTACACTTTTCCACCATGATGACAAAGGAAAACCCAACGAAACCCAGCGGAGACCCCAAAACACGTCAAAAACACCCCAAAAAAGAACAGGATCAACCCCCCAAAAAAACAGAAAAAAAAAAAAAAACCAAAACCATAGGTCCATCCCAAAACCATCCTAAACCTACCAGGTGTTCTCCAAAACCCAGAATTTTCCATTTTCCAACATGATTACGAACAAAACCCAACTAAAACCCAACGGAGACCCAAAAACACGTCAAAAACACGCCAAAAAAGAACTGGATCAGAAGAAAAAACCCCAATACCATGAATTTCCCCCCAAACCACCCTAAACTCACTTGATCGTCTCCAAAACCCACAATCCACTCCCATTGAACTTAACGACGACTGACAACACAACGAAACCCAACGGAGACCCAAAAACACGTCAAAAATACCCCAGAAAAGAACAGGATCACCCCAAAAAACAGAAGAAAAACTCAAATACCATGAATCCACCCCAGAAGTCCCCCTAAACCTACCTGAAGTTCTCCAAAAATCGCAATTTACCATTTTCCACCACGATGACAATGGAAAACGCAACAAAACCCAACGGAGACCATAAAACACGTCACAAACACCCCCAAAAAGAATAGGATCACGCCCAAAAACGAAAGAAAATCCCCAAAATCATAGATCCACCCCAAAACCACCCTAAACCTACCTGATTGTACTGGGTCTGGCTGGAATGTTAACTTTCCCGGCAGCAGCCCATACAGTGCCGTACTCTGTACTTGTAGCTGGAACAGCAGTGTTATCACACCAGTGTTGTGTCTACTGCTGAGCAGCAGTGGCACAGCATTGGGCCTTTCTCTAACCCTCCTAGGGGGTGGGCAAAAAGTGAGGAGAGAAACATCACTATGGCAGCTGACCTAAACCAATCAAAGGGATATTCCATACCATGTGGTGTCACACTCAGCAATAAAAGGAGGAAACAGGAAGAAGAGGGGAGGGGTGGGCTCTCGTTGAGAAGACCTCGGTCCTCCTCTCGAACACCGGCTGCGTGCGTTGAGGCCTTGCTTCAAGGACGTGGTCAATCATCGCTCATTTGTGGGAAGTAGAGAGTAATTTCTTTCCTCTGCACTTCCATATAGCTTTCATTTATTTTGTTTGTTTGTTTTCCTCCCTTGTTCCCCTTTTCCCTTTTACTTCCCCTTAGTTAAATTGTTTAGTTCATGGTAGTCTTTATTTAATTATTATAATTATTTCCCTTTAAATAATTATCCTTATCTCAACCCGTGAGTTGTTCTTTGCTTTACTTCTCCCCCTCCTCATCTAAAGGAGGGGGAGTGAGAGAGCGGTTGTGGGGTTTAGCTGCCCAGCACGGTAAAAACACCACACTGATGTTCTCCAAAACCCAAAGTCCACTCCCAACCACCATAAAACCCATTAGGAACCCAACAAAGCCCAACGGAGACACCAAAAAACAGCATAAACACCCCAAAAAAGAACAGGATCAACCCCCCAAAAAAACAGAAAAAAAAAAAAAAAACAAAACCATAGATCCATCCCAAAACCATCCTAAACCTACCAGGTGTTCTCCAAAACCCAGAATTTTCCATTTTCCAACATGATTACGAACAAAACCCAACTAAAACCCAACGGAGACCCAAAAACACGTCAAAAACACGCCAAAAAAGAACTGGATCAGAAGAAAAAACCCCAATACCATGAATTTCCCCCCAAACCACCCTAAACTCACTTGATCTTCTCCAAAACCCACAATCCACTCCCATTGAACTTAACGACCAACGAGAACCCAACGAAATCCAATGGAGACCACAAAACACTTCAAAAACACCCCAAACAAGAACGCGATCAACCCCAAACCTGGAAGATAATCCCAAAAGCCATAGATCCACCCCAAAAGTCCCCCTTAACCTACATGATGATCTCCAAAACCCACAATTTACACTTTTCCACCATGATGACAAAGGAAAACCCAACGAAACCCAGCGGAGACCCCAAAACACGTCAAAAACACCCCAAAAAAGAACAGGATCAACCCCCCAAAAAACAGAAAAAAAAAAAAAAAAAAAACCATAGATCCATCCCAAAACCATCCTAAACCTACCAGGTGTTCTCCAAAACCCAGAATTTTCCATTTTCCAACATGATTACGAACAAAACCCAACTAAAACCCAACGGAGACCCAAAAACACGTCAAAAACACGCCAAAAAAGAACTGGATCAGAAGAAAAAACCCCAATACCATGAATTTCCCCCCAAACCACCCTAAACTCACTTGATCGTCTCCAAAACCCACAATCCACTCCCATTGAACTTAACGACGACTGACAACACAACGAAACCCAACGGAGACCCAAAAACACGTCAAAAATACCCCAGAAAAGAACAGGATCACCCCAAAAAACAGAAGAAAAACTCAAATACCATGAATCCACCCCAGAAGTCCCCCTAAACCTACCTGAAGTTCTCCAAAAATCGCAATTTACCATTTTCCACCACGATGACAACGGAAAACGCAACAAAACCCAACGGAGACCATAAAACACGTCACAAACACCCCCAAAAAGAATAGGATCACGCCCAAAAACGAAAGAAAATCCCCAAAATCATAGATCCACCCCAAAACCACCCTAAACCTACCTGATTGTACTGGGTCTGGCTGGAATGTTAACTTTCCCGGCAGCAGCCCATACAGTGCCGTACTCTGTACTTGTAGCTGGAACAGCAGTGTTATCACACCAGTGTTGTGTCTACTGCTGAGCAGCAGTGGCACAGCATTGGGCCTTTCTCTAACCCTCCTAGGGGGTGGGCAAAAAGTGAGGAGAGAAACATCACTATGGCAGCTGACCTAAACCAATCAAAGGGATATTCCATACCATGTGGTGTCACACTCAGCAATAAAAGGAGGAAACAGGAAGAAGAGGGGAGGGGTGGGCTCTCGTTGAGAAGACCTCGGTCCTCCTCTCGAACACCGGCTGCGTGCGTTGAGGCCTTGCTTCAAGGACGTGGTCAATCATCGCTCATTTGTGGGAAGTAGAGAGTAATTTCTTTCCTCTGCACTTCCATATAGCTTTCATTTATTTTGTTTGTTTGTTTTCCTCCCTTGTTCCCCTTTTCCCTTTTACTTCCCCTTAGTTAAATTGTTTAGTTCATGGTAGTCTTTATTTAATTATTATAATTATTTCCCTTTAAATAATTATCCTTATCTCAACCCGTGAGTTGTTCTTTGCTTTACTTCTCCCCCTCCTCATCTAAAGGAGGGGGAGTGAGAGAGCGGTTGTGGGGTTTAGCTGCCCAGCACGGTAAAAACACCACACTGATGTTCTCCAAAACCCAAAGTCCACTCCCAACCACCATAAAACCCATTAGGAACCCAACAAAGCCCAACGGAGAAACCAAAAAACAGCATAAACACCCCAAAAAAGAACAGGATCAACCCCCCAAAAAAACAGAAAAAAAAAAAAAAAAAAAAAACATAGATCCATCCCAAAACCATCCTAAACCTACCAGGTGTTCTCCAAAACCCAGAATTTTCCATTTTCCAACATGATTACGAACAAAACCCAACTAAAACCCAACGGAGACCCAAAAACACGTCAAAAACACGCCAAAAAAGAACTGGATCAGAAGAAAAAACCCCAATACCATGAATTTCCCCCCAAACCACCCTAAACTCACTTGATCTTCTCCAAAACCCACAATCCACTCCCATTGAACTTAACGACCAACGAGAACCCAACGAAATCCAATGGAGACCACAAAACACTTCAAAAACACCCCAAACAAGAACGCGATCAACCCCAAACCTGGAAGATAATCCCAAAAGCCATAGATCCACCCCAAAAGTCCCCCTTAACCTACATGATCATCTCCAAAACCCACAATTTACACTTTTCCACCATGATGACAAAGGAAAACCCAACGAAACCCAGCGGAGACCCCAAAACACGTCAAAAACACCCCAAAAAAGAACAGGATCAACCCCCCAAAAAACAGAAAAAAAAAAAAAAAAAAAAAAAAAACCATAGATCCATCCCAAAACCATCCTAAACCTACCAGGTGTTCTCCAAAACCCAGAATTTTCCATTTTCCAACATGATTACGAACAAAACCCAACTAAAACCCAACGGAGACCCAAAAACACGTCAAAAACACGCCAAAAAAGAACAGGATCAAAAGAAAAAACCCCAATACCATGAATTTCCCCCCAAACCACCCTAAACTCACTTGATCGTCTCCAAAACCCACAATCCACTCCCATTGAACTTAACGACGACTGACAACACAACGAAACCCAACGGAGACCCAAAAACACGTCAAAAATACCCCAGAAAAGAACAGGATCACCCCAAAAAACAGAAGAAAAACTCAAATACCATGAATCCACCCCAGAAGTCCCCCTAAACCTACCTGAAGTTCTCCAAAAATCGCAATTTACCATTTTCCACCACGATGACAATGGAAAACGCAACAAAACCCAACGGAGACCATAAAACACGTCACAAACACCCCCAAAAAGAATAGGATCACGCCCAAAAACGAAAGAAAATCCCCAAAATCATAGATCCACCCCAAAACCACCCTAAACCTACCTGATTGTACTGGGTCTGGCTGGAATGTTAACTTTCCCGGCAGCAGCCCATACAGTGCCGTACTCTGTACTTGTAGCTGGAACAGCAGTGTTATCACACCAGTGTTGTGTCTACTGCTGAGCAGCAGTGGCACAGCATTGGGCCTTTCTCTAACCCTCCTAGGGGGTGGGCAAAAAGTGAGGAGAGAAACATCACTATGGCAGCTGACCTAAACCAATCAAAGGGATATTCCATACCATGTGGTGTCACACTCAGCAATAAAAGGAGGAAACAGGAAGAAGAGGGGAGGGGTGGGCTCTCGTTGAGAAGACCTCGGTCCTCCTCTCGAACACCGGCTGCGTGCGTTGAGGCCTTGCTTCAAGGACGTGGTCAATCATCGCTCATTTGTGGGAAGTAGAGAGTAATTTCTTTCCTCTGCACTTCCATATAGCTTTCATTTATTTTGTTTGTTTGTTTTCCTCCCTTGTTCCCCTTTTCCCTTTTACTTCCCCTTAGTTAAATTGTTTAGTTCATGGTAGTCTTTATTTAATTATTATAATTATTTCCCTTTAAATAATTATCCTTATCTCAACCCGTGAGTTGTTCTTTGCTTTACTTCTCCCCCTCCTCATCTAAAGGAGGGGGAGTGAGAGAGCGGTTGTGGGGTTTAGCTGCCCAGCACGGTAAAAACACCACACTGATGTTCTCCAAAACCCAAAGTCCACTCCCAACCACCATAAAACCCATTAGGAACCCAACAAAGCCCAACGGAGACACCAAAAAACAGCATAAACACCCCAAAAAAGAACAGGATCAACCCCCCAAAAAACAGAAAAAAAAAAAAAAAAACCAAAACCATAGATCCATCCCAAAACCATCCTAAACCTACCAGGTGTTCTCCAAAACCCAGAATTTTCCATTTTCCAACATGATTACGAACAAAACCCAACTAAAACCTAACGGAGACCCAAAAACACGTCAAAAACACGCCAAAAAAGCACTGGATCAGAAGAAAAAACCCCAATACCATGAATTTCCCCCCAAACCACCCTAAACTCACTTGATCTTCTCCAAAACCCACAATCCACTCCCATTGAACTTAACGACCAACGAGAACCCAACGAAATCCAATGGAGACCACAAAACACTTCAAAAACACCCCAAACAAGAACGCGATCAACCCCAAACCTGGAAGATAATCCCAAAAGCCATAGATCCACCCCAAAAGTCCCCCTTAACCTACATGATGATCTCCAAAACCCACAATTTACACTTTTCCACCATGATGACAAAGGAAAACCCAACGAAACCCAGCGGAGACCCCAAAACACGTCAAAAACACCCCAAAAAAGAACAGGATCAACCCCCCAAAAAAACAGAAAAAAAAAAAAAACAAAACCATAGATCCATCCCAAAACCATCCTAAACCTACCAGGTGTTCTCCAAAACCCAGAATTTTCCATTTTCCAACATGATTACGAACAAAACCCAACTAAAACCCAACGGAGACCCAAAAACACGTCAAAAACACGCCAAAAAAGAACTGGATCAGAAGAAAAAACCCCAATACCATGAATTTCCCCCCAAACCACCCTAAACTCACTTGATCGTCTCCAAAACCCACAATCCACTCCCATTGAACTTAACGACGACTGACAACACAACGAAACCCAACGGAGACCCAAAAACACGTCAAAAATACCCCAGAAAAGAACAGGATCACCCCAAAAAACAGAAGAAAAACTCAAATACCATGAATCCACCCCAGAAGTCCCCCTAAACCTACCTGAAGTTCTCCAAAAATCGCAATTTACCATTTTCCACCACGATGACAACGGAAAACGCAACAAAACCCAACGGAGACCATAAAACACGTCACAAACACCCCCAAAAAGAATAGGATCACGCCCAAAAACGAAAGAAAATCCCCAAAATCATAGATCCACCCCAAAACCACCCTAAACCTACCTGATTGTACTGGGTCTGGCTGGAATGTTAACTTTCCCGGCAGCAGCCCATACAGTGCCGTACTCTGTACTTGTAGCTGGAACAGCAGTGTTATCACACCAGTGTTGTGTCTACTGCTGAGCAGCAGTGGCACAGCATTGGGCCTTTCTCTAACCCTCCTAGGGGGTGGGCAAAAAGTGAGGAGAGAAACATCACTATGGCAGCTGACCTAAACCAATCAAAGGGATATTCCATACCATGTGGTGTCACACTCAGCAATAAAAGGAGGAAACAGGAAGAAGAGGGGAGGGGTGGGCTCTCGTTGAGAAGACCTCGGTCCTCCTCTCGAACACCGGCTGCGTGCGTTGAGGCCTTGCTTCAAGGACGTGGTCAATCATCGCTCATTTGTGGGAAGTAGAGAGTAATTTCTTTCCTCTGCACTTCCATATAGCTTTCATTTATTTTGTTTGTTTGTTTTCCTCCCTTGTTCCCCTTTTCCCTTTTACTTCCCCTTAGTTAAATTGTTTAGTTCATGGTAGTCTTTATTTAATTATTATAATTATTTCCCTTTAAATAATTATCCTTATCTCAACCCGTGAGTTGTTCTTTGCTTTACTTCTCCCCCTCCTCATCTAAAGGAGGGGGAGTGAGAGAGCGGTTGTGGGGTTTAGCTGCCCAGCACGGTAAAAACACCACACTGATGTTCTCCAAAACCCAAAGTCCACTCCCAACCACCATAAAACCCATTAGGAACCCAACAAAGCCCAACGGAGACACCAAAAAACAGCATAAACACCCCAAAAAAGAACAGGATCAACCCCCCAAAAAACAGAAAAAAAAAAAAAAAAAAAACAAAACCATAGATCCATCCCAAAACCATCCTAAACCTACCAGGTGTTCTCCAAAACCCAGAATTTTCCATTTTCCAACATGATTACGAACAAAACCCAACTAAAACCTAACGGAGACCCAAAAACACGTCAAAAACACGCCAAAAAAGCACTGGATCAGAAGAAAAAACCCCAATACCATGAATTTCCCCCCAAACCACCCTAAACTCACTTGATCTTCTCCAAAACCCACAATCCACTCCCATTGAACTTAACGACCAACGAGAACCCAACGAAATCCAATGGAGACCACAAAACACTTCAAAAACACCCCAAACAAGAACGCGATCAACCCCAAACCTGGAAGATAATCCCAAAAGCCATAGATCCACCCCAAAAGTCCCCCTTAACCTACATGATGATCTCCAAAACCCACAATTTACACTTTTCCACCATGATGACAAAGGAAAACCCAACGAAACCCAGCGGAGACCCCAAAACACGTCAAAAACACCCCAAAAAAGAACAGGATCAACCCCAAACCTGGAAGATAATCCCAAAAGCCATAGATCCACCCCAAAAGTCCCCCTTAACCTACATGATGATCTCCAAAACCCACAATTTACACTTTTCCACCATGATGACAAAGGAAAACCCAACGAAACCCAGCGGAGACCCCAAAACACGTCAAAAACACCCCAAAAAAGAACAGGATCAACCCCCCAAAAAAACAGAAAAAAAAAAAAACAAAACCATAGATCCATCCCAAAACCATCCTAAACCTACCAGGTGTTCTCCAAAACCCAGAATTTTCCATTTTCCAACATGATTACGAACAAAACCCAACTAAAACCCAACGGAGACCCAAAAACACGTCAAAAACACGCCAAAAAAGAACTGGATCAGAAGAAAAAACCCCAATACCATGAATTTCCCCCCAAACCACCCTAAACTCACTTGATCGTCTCCAAAACCCACAATCCACTCCCATTGAACTTAACGACGACTGACAACACAACGAAACCCAACGGAGACCCAAAAACACGTCAAAAATACCCCAGAAAAGAACAGGATCACCCCAAAAAACAGAAGAAAAACTCAAATACCATGAATCCACCCCAGAAGTCCCCCTAAACCTACCTGAAGTTCTCCAAAAATCGCAATTTACCATTTTCCACCACGATGACAACGGAAAACGCAACAAAACCCAACGGAGACCATAAAACACGTCACAAACACCCCCAAAAAGAATAGGATCACGCCCAAAAACGAAAGAAAATCCCCAAAATCATAGATCCACCCCAAAACCACCCTAAACCTACCTGATTGTACTGGGTCTGGCTGGAATGTTAACTTTCCCGGCAGCAGCCCATACAGTGCCGTACTCTGTACTTGTAGCTGGAACAGCAGTGTTATCACACCAGTGTTGTGTCTACTGCTGAGCAGCAGTGGCACAGCATTGGGCCTTTCTCTAACCCTCCTAGGGGGTGGGCAAAAAGTGAGGAGAGAAACATCACTATGGCAGCTGACCTAAACCAATCAAAGGGATATTCCATACCATGTGGTGTCACACTCAGCAATAAAAGGAGGAAACAGGAAGAAGAGGGGAGGGGTGGGCTCTCGTTGAGAAGACCTCGGTCCTCCTCTCGAACACCGGCTGCGTGCGTTGAGGCCTTGCTTCAAGGACGTGGTCAATCATCGCTCATTTGTGGGAAGTAGAGAGTAATTTCTTTCCTCTGCACTTCCATATAGCTTTCATTTATTTTGTTTGTTTGTTTTCCTCCCTTGTTCCCCTTTTCCCTTTTACTTCCCCTTAGTTAAATTGTTTAGTTCATGGTAGTCTTTATTTAATTATTATAATTATTTCCCTTTAAATAATTATCCTTATCTCAACCCGTGAGTTGTTCTTTGCTTTACTTCTCCCCCTCCTCATCTAAAGGAGGGGGAGTGAGAGAGCGGTTGTGGGGTTTAGCTGCCCAGCACGGTAAAAACACCACACTGATGTTCTCCAAAACCCAAAGTCCACTCCCAACCACCATAAAACCCATTAGGAACCCAACAAAGCCCAACGGAGACACCAAAAAACAGCATAAACACCCCAAAAAAGAACAGGATCAACCCCCCAAAAAACAGAAAAAAAAAAAAAAAAAAAACAAAACCATAGATCCATCCCAAAACCATCCTAAACCTACCAGGTGTTCTCCAAAACCCAGAATTTTCCATTTTCCAACATGATTACGAACAAAACCCAACTAAAACCTAACGGAGACCCAAAAACACGTCAAAAACACGCCAAAAAAGAACTGGATCAGAAGAAAAAACCCCAATACCATGAATTTCCCCCCAAACCACCCTAAACTCACTTGATCTTCTCCAAAACCCACAATCCACTCCCATTGAACTTAACGACCAACGAGAACCCAACGAAATCCAATGGAGACCACAAAACACTTCAAAAACACCCCAAACAAGAACGCGATCAACCCCAAACCTGGAAGATAATCCCAAAAGCCATAGATCCACCCCAAAAGTCCCCCTTAACCTACATGATGATCTCCAAAACCCACAATTTACACTTTTCCACCATGATGACAAAGGAAAACCCAACGAAACCCAGCGGAGACCCCAAAACACGTCAAAAACACCCCAAAAAAGAACAGGATCAACCCCCCAAAAAAACAGAAAAAAAAAAAAAACAAAACCATAGATCCATCCCAAAACCATCCTAAACCTACCAGGTGTTCTCCAAAACCCAGAATTTTCCATTTTCCAACATGATTACGAACAAAACCCAACTAAAACCCAACGGAGACCCAAAAACACGTCAAAAACACGCCAAAAAAGAACTGGATCAGAAGAAAAAACCCCAATACCATGAATTTCCCCCCAAACCACCCTAAACTCACTTGATCGTCTCCAAAACCCACAATCCACTCCCATTGAACTTAACGACGACTGACAACACAACGAAACCCAACGGAGACCCAAAAACACGTCAAAAATACCCCAGAAAAGAACAGGATCACCCCAAAAAAACAGAAGAAAAACTCAAATACCATGAATCCACCCCAGAAGTCCCCCTAAACCTACCTGAAGTTCTCCAAAAATCGCAATTTACCATTTTCCACCACGATGACAACGGAAAACGCAACAAAACCCAACGGAGACCATAAAACACGTCACAAACACCCCCAAAAAGAATAGGATCACGCCCAAAAACGAAAGAAAATCCCCAAAATCATAGATCCACCCCAAAACCACCCTAAACCTACCTGATTGTACTGGGTCTGGCTGGAATGTTAACTTTCCCGGCAGCAGCCCATACAGTGCCGTACTCTGTACTTGTAGCTGGAACAGCAGTGTTATCACACCAGTGTTGTGTCTACTGCTGAGCAGCAGTGGCACAGCATTGGGCCTTTCTCTAACCCTCCTAGGGGGTGGGCAAAAAGTGAGGAGAGAAACATCACTATGGCAGCTGACCTAAACCAATCAAAGGGATATTCCATACCATGTGGTGTCACACTCAGCAATAAAAGGAGGAAACAGGAAGAAGAGGGGAGGGGTGGGCTCTCGTTGAGAAGACCTCGGTCCTCCTCTCGAACACCGGCTGCGTGCGTTGAGGCCTTGCTTCAAGGACGTGGTCAATCATCGCTCATTTGTGGGAAGTAGAGAGTAATTTCTTTCCTCTGCACTTCCATATAGCTTTCATTTATTTTGTTTGTTTGTTTTCCTCCCTTGTTCCCCTTTTCCCTTTTACTTCCCCTTAGTTAAATTGTTTAGTTCATGGTAGTCTTTATTTAATTATTATAATTATTTCCCTTTAAATAATTATCCTTATCTCAACCCGTGAGTTGTTCTTTGCTTTACTTCTCCCCCTCCTCATCTAAAGGAGGGGGAGTGAGAGAGCGGTTGTGGGGTTTAGCTGCCCAGCACGGTAAAAACACCACACTGATGTTCTCCAAAACCCAAAGTCCACTCCCAACCACCATAAAACCCATTAGGAACCCAACAAAGCCCAACGGAGACACCAAAAAACAGCATAAACACCCCAAAAAAGAACAGGATCAACCCCCCAAAAAACAGAAAAAAAAAAAAAAAACAAAACCATAGATCCATCCCAAAACCATCCTAAACCTACCAGGTGTTCTCCAAAACCCAGAATTTTCCATTTTCCAACATGATTACGAACAAAACCCAACTAAAACCCAACGGAGACCCAAAAACACGTCAAAAACACGCCAAAAAAGAACAGGATCAGAAGAAAAAAACCCAATACCATGAATTTCCCCCCAAACCACCCTAAACTCACTTGATCGTCTCCAAAACCCACAATCCACTCCCATTGAACTTAACGACGACTGACAACACAACGAAACCCAACGGAGACCCAAAAACACGTCAAAAATACCCCAGAAAAGAACAGGATCACCCCAAAAAACAGAAGAAAAACTCAAATACCATGAATCCACCCCAGAAGTCCCCCTAAACCTACCTGAAGTTCTCCAAAAATCGCAATTTACCATTTTCCACCACGATGACAACGGAAAACGCAACAAAACCCAACGGAGACCATAAAACACGTCACAAACACCCCCAAAAAGAATAGGATCACGCCCAAAAACGAAAGAAAATCCCCAAAATCATAGATCCACCCCAAAACCACCCTAAACCTACCTGATTGTACTGGGTCTGGCTGGAATGTTAACTTTCCCGGCAGCAGCCCATACAGTGCCGTACTCTGTACTTGTAGCTGGAACAGCAGTGTTATCACACCAGTGTTGTGTCTACTGCTGAGCAGCAGTGGCACAGCATTGGGCCTTTCGCTAACCCTCCTAGGGGGTGGGCAAAAAGTGAGGAGAGAAACATCACTATGGCAGCTGACCTAAACCAATCAAAGGGATATTCCATACCATGTGGTGTCACATTCAGCAATAAAAGGAGGAAACAGGAAGAAGAGGGGAGGGGTGGGCTCTCGTTGAGAAGACCTCGGTCCTCCTCTCGAACACCGGCTGCGTGCGTTGAGGCCTTGCTTCAAGGACGTGGTCAATCATCGCTCATTTGTGGGAAGTAGAGAGTAATTTCTTTCCTCTGCACTTCCATATAGCTTTCATTTATTTTGTTTGTTTGTTTTCCTCCCTTGTTCCCCTTTTCCCTTTTACTTCCCCTTAGTTAAATTGTTTAGTTCATGGTAGTCTTTATTTAATTATTATAATTATTTCCCTTTAAATAATTATCCTTATCTCAACCCGTGAGTTGTTCTTTGCTTTACTTCTCCCCCTCCTCATCTAAAGGAGGGGGAGTGAGAGAGCGGTTGTGGGGTTTAGCTGCCCAGCACGGTAAAAACACCACACTGATGTTCTCCAAAACCCAAAGTCCACTCCCAACCACCATAAAACCCATTAGGAACCCAACAAAGCCCAACGGAGACACCAAAAAACAGCATAAACACCCCAAAAAAGAACAGGATCAACCCCCCAAAAAACAGAAAAAAAAAAAAAAAACAAAACCATAGATCCATCCCAAAACCATCCTAAACCTACCAGGTGTTCTCCAAAACCCAGAATTTTCCATTTTCCAACATGATTACGAACAAAACCCAACTAAAACCCAACGGAGACCCAAAAACACGTCAAAAACACGCCAAAAAAGAACAGGATCAGAAGAAAAAAACCCAATACCATGAATTTCCCCCCAAACCACCCTAAACTCACTTGATCGTCTCCAAAACCCACAATCCACTCCCATTGAACTTAACGACGACTGACAACACAACGAAACCCAACGGAGACCCAAAAACACGTCAAAAATACCCCAGAAAAGAACAGGATCACCCCAAAAAACAGAAGAAAAACTCAAATACCATGAATCCACCCCAGAAGTCCCCCTAAACCTACCTGAAGTTCTCCAAAAATCGCAATTTACCATTTTCCACCACGATGACAACGGAAAACGCAACAAAACCCAACGGAGACCATAAAACACGTCACAAACACCCCCAAAAAGAATAGGATCACGCCCAAAAACGAAAGAAAATCCCCAAAATCATAGATCCACCCCAAAACCACCCTAAACCTACCTGATTGTACTGGGTCTGGCTGGAATGTTAACTTTCCCGGCAGCAGCCCATACAGTGCCGTACTCTGTACTTGTAGCTGGAACAGCAGTGTTATCACACCAGTGTTGTGTCTACTGCTGAGCAGCAGTGGCACAGCATTGGGCCTTTCGCTAACCCTCCTAGGGGGTGGGCAAAAAGTGAGGAGAGAAACATCACTATGGCAGCTGACCTAAACCAATCAAAGGGATATTCCATACCATGTGGTGTCACACTCAGCAATAAAAGGAGGAAACAGGAAGAAGAGGGGAGGGGTGGGCTCTCGTTGAGAAGACCTCGGTCCTCCTCTCGAACACCGGCTGCGTGCGTTGAGGCCTTGCTTCAAGGACGTGGTCAATCATCGCTCATTTGTGGGAAGTAGAGAGTAATTTCTTTCCTCTGCACTTCCATATAGCTTTCATTTATTTTGTTTGTTTGTTTTCCTCCCTTGTTCCCCTTTTCCCTTTTACTTCCCCTTAGTTAAATTGTTTAGTTCATGGTAGTCTTTATTTAATTATTATAATTATTTCCCTTTAAATAATTATCCTTATCTCAACCCGTGAGTTGTTCTTTGCTTTACTTCTCCCCCTCCTCATCTAAAGGAGGGGGAGTGAGAGAGCGGTTGTGGGGTTTAGCTGCCCAGCACGGTAAAAACACCACACTGATGTTCTCCAAAACCCAAAGTCCACTCCCAACCACCATAAAACCCATTAGGAACCCAACAAAGCCCAACGGAGACACCAAAAAACAGCATAAACACCCCAAAAAAGAACAGGATCAACCCCCCAAAAAACAGAAAAAAAAAAAAAAAACAAAACCATAGATCCATCCCAAAACCATCCTAAACCTACCAGGTGTTCTCCAAAACCCAGAATTTTCCATTTTCCAACATGATTACGAACAAAACCCAACTAAAACCCAACGGAGACCCAAAAACACGTCAAAAACACGCCAAAAAAGAACAGGATCAGAAGAAAAAAACCCAATACCATGAATTTCCCCCCAAACCACCCTAAACTCACTTGATCGTCTCCAAAACCCACAATCCACTCCCATTGAACTTAACGACGACTGACAACACAACGAAACCCAACGGAGACCCAAAAACACGTCAAAAATACCCCAGAAAAGAACAGGATCACCCCAAAAAACAGAAGAAAAACTCAAATACCATGAATCCACCCCAGAAGTCCCCCTAAACCTACCTGAAGTTCTCCAAAAATCGCAATTTACCATTTTCCACCACGATGACAACGGAAAACGCAACAAAACCCAACGGAGACCATAAAACACGTCACAAACACCCCCAAAAAGAATAGGATCACGCCCAAAAACGAAAGAAAATCCCCAAAATCATAGATCCACCCCAAAACCACCCTAAACCTACCTGATTGTACTGGGTCTGGCTGGAATGTTAACTTTCCCGGCAGCAGCCCATACAGTGCCGTACTCTGTACTTGTAGCTGGAACAGCAGTGTTATCACACCAGTGTTGTGTCTACTGCTGAGCAGCAGTGGCACAGCATTGGGCCTTTCTCTAACCCTCCTAGGGGGTGGGCAAAAAGTGAGGAGAGAAACATCACTATGGCAGCTGACCTAAACCAATCAAAGGGATATTCCATACCATGTGGTGTCACACTCAGCAATAAAAGGAGGAAACAGGAAGAAGAGGGGAGGGGTGGGCTCTCGTTGAGAAGACCTCGGTCCTCCTCTCGAACACCGGCTGCGTGCGTTGAGGCCTTGCTTCAAGGACGTGGTCAATCATCGCTCATTTGTGGGAAGTAGAGAGTAATTTCTTTCCTCTGCACTTCCATATAGCTTTCATTTATTTTGTTTGTTTGTTTTCCTCCCTTGTTCCCCTTTTCCCTTTTACTTCCCCTTAGTTAAATTGTTTAGTTCATGGTAGTCTTTATTTAATTATTATAATTATTTCCCTTTAAATAATTATCCTTATCTCAACCCGTGAGTTGTTCTTTGCTTTACTTCTCCCCCTCCTCATCTAAAGGAGGGGGAGTGAGAGAGCGGTTGTGGGGTTTAGCTGCCCAGCACGGTAAAAACACCACACTGATGTTCTCCAAAACCCAAAGTCCACTCCCAACCACCATAAAACCCATTAGGAACCCAACAAAGCCCAACGGAGACACCAAAAAACAGCATAAACACCCCAAAAAAGAACAGGATCAACCCCCCAAAAAAACAGAAAAAAAAAAAAAAAAAAAAAAAAAACATAGATCCATCCCAAAACCATCCTAAACCTACCAGGTGTTCTCCAAAACCCAGAATTTTCCATTTTCCAACATGATTACGAACAAAACCCAACTAAAACCCAACGGAGACCCAAAAACACGTCAAAAACACGCCAAAAAAGAACTGGATCAGAAGAAAAAACCCCAATACCATGAATTTCCCCCCAAACCACCCTAAACTCACTTGATCTTCTCCAAAACCCACAATCCACTCCCATTGAACTTAACGACCAACGAGAACCCAACGAAATCCAATGGAGACCACAAAACACTTCAAAAACACCCCAAACAAGAACGCGATCAACCCCAAACCTGGAAGATAATCCCAAAAGCCATAGATCCACCCCAAAAGTCCCCCTTAACCTACATGATGATCTCCAAAACCCACAATTTACACTTTTCCACCATGATGACAAAGGAAAACCCAACGAAACCCAGCGGAGACCCCAAAACACGTCAAAAACACCCCAAAAAAGAACAGGATCAACCCCCCAAAAAAAACAGAAAAAAAAAAAAAACAAAACCATAGATCCATCCCAAAACCATCCTAAACCTACCAGGTGTTCTCCAAAACCCAGAATTTTCCATTTTCCAACATGATTACGAACAAAACCCAACTAAAACCCAACGGAGACCCAAAAACACGTCAAAAACACGCCAAAAAAGAACAGGATCAGAAGAAAAAACCCCAATACCATGAATTTCCCCCCAAACCACCCTAAACTCACTTGATCGTCTCCAAAACCCACAATCCACTCCCATTGAACTTAACGACGACTGACAACACAACGAAACCCAACGGAGACCCAAAAACACGTCAAAAATACCCCAGAAAAGAACAGGATCACCCCAAAAAACAGAAGAAAAACTCAAATACCATGAATCCACCCCAGAAGTCCCCCTAAACCTACCTGAAGTTCTCCAAAAATCGCAATTTACCATTTTCCACCACGATGACAACGGAAAACGCAACAAAACCCAACGGAGACCATAAAACACGTCACAAACACCCCCAAAAAGAATAGGATCACGCCCAAAAACGAAAGAAAATCCCCAAAATCATAGATCCACCCCAAAACCACCCTAAACCTACCTGATTGTACTGGGTCTGGCTGGAATGTTAACTTTCCCGGCAGCAGCCCATACAGTGCCGTACTCTGTACTTGTAGCTGGAACAGCAGTGTTATCACACCAGTGTTGTGTCTACTGCTGAGCAGCAGTGGCACAGCATTGGGCCTTTCTCTAACCCTCCTAGGGGGTGGGCAAAAAGTGAGGAGAGAAACATCACTATGGCAGCTGACCTAAACCAATCAAAGGGATATTCCATACCATGTGGTGTCACACTCAGCAATAAAAGGAGGAAACAGGAAGAAGAGGGGAGGGGTGGGCTCTCGTTGAGAAGACCTCGGTCCTCCTCTCGAACACCGGCTGCGTGCGTTGAGGCCTTGCTTCAAGGACGTGGTCAATCATCGCTCATTTGTGGGAAGTAGAGAGTAATTTCTTTCCTCTGCACTTCCATATAGCTTTCATTTATTTTGTTTGTTTGTTTTCCTCCCTTGTTCCCCTTTTCCCTTTTACTTCCCCTTAGTTAAATTGTTTAGTTCATGGTAGTCTTTATTTAATTATTATAATTATTTCCCTTTAAATAATTATCCTTATCTCAACCCGTGAGTTGTTCTTTGCTTTACTTCTCCCCCTCCTCATCTAAAGGAGGGGGAGTGAGAGAGCGGTTGTGGGGTTTAGCTGCCCAGCACGGTAAAAACACCACACTGATGTTCTCCAAAACCCAAAGTCCACTCCCAACCACCATAAAACCCATTAGGAACCCAACAAAGCCCAATGGAGACACCAAAAAACAGCATAAACACCCCAAAAAAGAACAGGATCAACCCCCCAAAAAAACAGAAAAAAAAAAAAAAAAAAAAAAAACATAGATCCATCCCAAAACCATCCTAAACCTACCAGGTGTTCTCCAAAACCCAGAATTTTCCATTTTCCAACATGATTACGAACAAAACCCAACTAAAACCCAACGGAGACCCAAAAACACGTCAAAAACACGCCAAAAAAGAACTGGATCAGAAGAAAAAACCCCAATACCATGAATTTCCCCCCAAACCACCCTAAACTCACTTGATCTTCTCCAAAACCCACAATCCACTCCCATTGAACTTAACGACCAACGAGAACCCAACGAAATCCAATGGAGACCACAAAACACTTCAAAAACACCCCAAACAAGAACGCGATCAACCCCAAACCTGGAAGATAATCCCAAAAGCCATAGATCCACCCCAAAAGTCCCCCTTAACCTACATGATGATCTCCAAAACCCACAATTTACACTTTTCCACCATGATGACAAAGGAAAACCCAACGAAACCCAGCGGAGACCCCAAAACACGTCAAAAACACCCCAAAAAAGAACAGGATCAACCCCCCAAAAAACAGAAAAAAAAAAAAAAAAAAAAAAAAAAACCATAGATCCATCCCAAAACCATCCTAAACCTACCAGGTGTTCTCCAAAACCCAGAATTTTCCATTTTCCAACATGATTACGAACAAAACCCAACTAAAACCCAACGGAGACCCAAAAACACGTCAAAAACACGCCAAAAAAGAACAGGATCAGAAGAAAAAAACCCAATACCATGAATTTCCCCCCAAACCACCCTAAACTCACTTGATCGTCTCCAAAACCCACAATCCACTCCCATTGAACTTAACGACGACTGACAACACAACGAAACCCAACGGAGACCCAAAAACACGTCAAAAATACCCCAGAAAAGAACAGGATCACCCCAAAAAACAGAAGAAAAACTCAAATACCATGAATCCACCCCAGAAGTCCCCCTAAACCTACCTGAAGTTCTCCAAAAATCGCAATTTACCATTTTCCACCACGATGACAACGGAAAACGCAACAAAACCCAACGGAGACCATAAAACACGTCACAAACACCCCCAAAAAGAATAGGATCACGCCCAAAAACGAAAGAAAATCCCCAAAATCATAGATCCACCCCAAAACCACCCTAAACCTACCTGATTGTACTGGGTCTGGCTGGAATGTTAACTTTCCCGGCAGCAGCCCATACAGTGCCGTACTCTGTACTTGTAGCTGGAACAGCAGTGTTATCACACCAGTGTTGTGTCTACTGCTGAGCAGCAGTGGCACAGCATTGGGCCTTTCTCTAACCCTCCTAGGGGGTGGGCAAAAAGTGAGGAGAGAAACATCACTATGGCAGCTGACCTAAACCAATCAAAGGGATATTCCATACCATGTGGTGTCACACTCAGCAATAAAAGGAGGAAACAGGAAGAAGAGGGGAGGGGTGGGCTCTCGTTGAGAAGACCTCGGTCCTCCTCTCGAACACCGGCTGCGTGCGTTGAGGCCTTGCTTCAAGGACGTGGTCAATCATCGCTCATTTGTGGGAAGTAGAGAGTAATTTCTTTCCTCTGCACTTCCATATAGCTTTCATTTATTTTGTTTGTTTGTTTTCCTCCCTTGTTCCCCTTTTCCCTTTTACTTCCCCTTAGTTAAATTGTTTAGTTCATGGTAGTCTTTATTTAATTATTATAATTATTTCCCTTTAAATAATTATCCTTATCTCAACCCGTGAGTTGTTCTTTGCTTTACTTCTCCCCCTCCTCATCTAAAGGAGGGGGAGTGAGAGAGCGGTTGTGGGGTTTAGCTGCCCAGCACGGTAAAAACACCACACTGATGTTCTCCAAAACCCAAAGTCCACTCCCAACCACCATAAAACCCATTAGGAACCCAACAAAGCCCAACGGAGACACCAAAAAACAGCATAGACACACCCCAAAAAAGAACAGGATCAACCCCCCAAAAAACAGAAAAAAAAAAAAAAACAAAACCATAGATCCATCCCAAAACCATCCTAAACCTACCAGGTGTTCTCCAAAACCCAGAATTTTCCATTTTCCAACATGATTACGAACAAAACCCAACTAAAACCTAACGGAGACCCAAAAACACGTCAAAAACACGCCAAAAAAGCACTGGATCAGAAGAAAAAACCCCAATACCATGAATTTCCCCCCAAACCACCCTAAACTCACTTGATCTTCTCCAAAACCCACAATCCACTCCCATTGAACTTAACGACCAACGAGAACCCAACGAAATCCAATGGAGACCACAAAACACTTCAAAAACACCCCAAACAAGAACGCGATCAACCCCAAACCTGGAAGATAATCCCAAAAGCCATAGATCCACCCCAAAAGTCCCCCTTAACCTACATGATCATCTCCAAAACCCACAATTTACACTTTTCCACCATGATGACAAAGGAAAACCCAATGAAACCCAGCGGAGACCCCAAAACACGTCAAAAACACCCCAAAAAAGAACAGGATCAACCCCCCAAAAAACAGAAAAAAAAAAAAAAAAAAAAAAAAAACCATAGATCCATCCCAAAACCATCCTAAACCTACCAGGTGTTCTCCAAAACCCAGAATTTTCCATTTTCCAACATGATTACGAACAAAACCCAACTAAAACCCAACGGAGACCCAAAAACACGTCAAAAACACGCCAAAAAAGAACAGGATCAGAAGAAAAAAACCCAATACCATGAATTTCCCCCCAAACCACCCTAAACTCACTTGATCGTCTCCAAAACCCACAATCCACTCCCATTGAACTTAACGACGACTGACAACACAACGAAACCCAACGGAGACCCAAAAACACGTCAAAAATACCCCAGAAAAGAACAGGATCACCCCAAAAAACAGAAGAAAAACTCAAATACCATGAATCCACCCCAGAAGTCCCCCTAAACCTACCTGAAGTTCTCCAAAAATCGCAATTTACCATTTTCCACCACGATGACAACGGAAAACGCAACAAAACCCAACGGAGACCATAAAACACGTCACAAACACCCCCAAAAAGAATAGGATCACGCCCAAAAACGAAAGAAAATCCCCAAAATCATAGATCCACCCCAAAACCACCCTAAACCTACCTGATTGTACTGGGTCTGGCTGGAATGTTAACTTTCCCGGCAGCAGCCCATACAGTGCCGTACTCTGTACTTGTAGCTGGAACAGCAGTGTTATCACACCAGTGTTGTGTCTACTGCTGAGCAGCAGTGGCACAGCATTGGGCCTTTCTCTAACCCTCCTAGGGGGTGGGCAAAAAGTGAGGAGAGAAACATCACTATGGCAGCTGACCTAAACCAATCAAAGGGATATTCCATACCATGTGGTGTCACACTCAGCAATAAAAGGAGGAAACAGGAAGAAGAGGGGAGGGGTGGGCTCTCGTTGAGAAGACCTCGGTCCTCCTCTCGAACACCGGCTGCGTGCGTTGAGGCCTTGCTTCAAGGACGTGGTCAATCATCGCTCATTTGTGGGAAGTAGAGAGTAATTTCTTTCCTCTGCACTTCCATATAGCTTTCATTTATTTTGTTTGTTTGTTTTCCTCCCTTGTTCCCCTTTTCCCTTTTACTTCCCCTTAGTTAAATTGTTTAGTTCATGGTAGTCTTTATTTAATTATTATAATTATTTCCCTTTAAATAATTATCCTTATCTCAACCCGTGAGTTGTTCTTTGCTTTACTTCTCCCCCTCCTCATCTAAAGGAGGGGGAGTGAGAGAGCGGTTGTGGGGTTTAGCTGCCCAGCACGGTAAAAACACCACACTGATGTTCTCCAAAACCCAAAGTCCACTCCCAACCACCATAAAACCCATTAGGAACCCAACAAAGCCCAACGGAGACACCAAAAAACAGCATAAACACCCCAAAAAAGAACAGGATCAACCCCCCAAAAAAACAGAAAAAAAAAAAAAAAAAAAAAAAAAACATAGATCCATCCCAAAACCATCCTAAACCTACCAGGTGTTCTCCAAAACCCAGAATTTTCCATTTTCCAACATGATTACGAACAAAACCCAACTAAAACCCAACGGAGACCCAAAAACACGTCAAAAACACGCCAAAAAAGAACTGGATCAGAAGAAAAAACCCCAATACCATGAATTTCCCCCCAAACCACCCTAAACTCACTTGATCTTCTCCAAAACCCACAATCCACTCCCATTGAACTTAACGACCAACGAGAACCCAACGAAATCCAATGGAGACCACAAAACACTTCAAAAACACCCCAAACAAGAACGCGATCAACCCCAAACCTGGAAGATAATCCCAAAAGCCATAGATCCACCCCAAAAGTCCCCCTTAACCTACATGATGATCTCCAAAACCCACAATTTACACTTTTCCACCATGATGACAAAGGAAAACCCAACGAAACCCAGCGGAGACCCCAAAACACGTCAAAAACACCCCAAAAAAGAACAGGATCAACCCCCCAAAAAAACAGAAAAAAAAAAAAAACAAAACCATAGATCCATCCCAAAACCATCCTAAACCTACCAGGTGTTCTCCAAAACCCAGAATTTTCCATTTTCCAACATGATTACGAACAAAACCCAACTAAAACCCAACGGAGACCCAAAAACACGTCAAAAACACGCCAAAAAAGAACAGGATCAGAAGAAAAAACCCCAATACCATGAATTTCCCCCCAAACCACCCTAAACTCACTTGATCGTCTCCAAAACCCACAATCCACTCCCATTGAACTTAACGACGACTGACAACACAACGAAACCCAACGGAGACCCAAAAACACGTCAAAAATACCCCAGAAAAGAACAGGATCACCCCAAAAAACAGAAGAAAAACTCAAATACCATGAATCCACCCCAGAAGTCCCCCTAAACCTACCTGAAGTTCTCCAAAAATCGCAATTTACCATTTTCCACCACGATGACAACGGAAAACGCAACAAAACCCAACGGAGACCATAAAACACGTCACAAACACCCCCAAAAAGAATAGGATCACGCCCAAAAACGAAAGAAAATCCCCAAAATCATAGATCCACCCCAAAACCACCCTAAACCTACCTGATTGTACTGGGTCTGGCTGGAATGTTAACTTTCCCGGCAGCAGCCCATACAGTGCCGTACTCTGTACTTGTAGCTGGAACAGCAGTGTTATCACACCAGTGTTGTGTCTACTGCTGAGCAGCAGTGGCACAGCATTGGGCCTTTCTCTAACCCTCCTAGGGGGTGGGCAAAAAGTGAGGAGAGAAACATCACTATGGCAGCTGACCTAAACCAATCAAAGGGATATTCCATACCATGTGGTGTCACACTCAGCAATAAAAGGAGGAAACAGGAAGAAGAGGGGAGGGGTGGGCTCTCGTTGAGAAGACCTCGGTCCTCCTCTCGAACACCGGCTGCGTGCGTTGAGGCCTTGCTTCAAGGACGTGGTCAATCATCGCTCATTTGTGGGAAGTAGAGAGTAATTTCTTTCCTCTGCACTTCCATATAGCTTTCATTTATTTTGTTTGTTTGTTTTCCTCCCTTGTTCCCCTTTTCCCTTTTACTTCCCCTTAGTTAAATTGTTTAGTTCATGGTAGTCTTTATTTAATTATTATAATTATTTCCCTTTAAATAATTATCCTTATCTCAACCCGTGAGTTGTTCTTTGCTTTACTTCTCCCCCTCCTCATCTAAAGGAGGGGGAGTGAGAGAGCGGTTGTGGGGTTTAGCTGCCCAGCACGGTAAAAACACCACACTGATGTTCTCCAAAACCCAAAGTCCACTCCCAACCACCATAAAACCCATTAGGAACCCAACAAAGCCCAATGGAGACACCAAAAAACAGCATAAACACCCCAAAAAAGAACAGGATCAACCCCCCAAAAAAACAGAAAAAAAAAAAAAAAAAAAAAAACATAGATCCATCCCAAAACCATCCTAAACCTACCAGGTGTTCTCCAAAACCCAGAATTTTCCATTTTCCAACATGATTACGAACAAAACCCAACTAAAACCCAACGGAGACCCAAAAACACGTCAAAAACACGCCAAAAAAGAACTGGATCAGAAGAAAAAACCCCAATACCATGAATTTCCCCCCAAACCACCCTAAACTCACTTGATCTTCTCCAAAACCCACAATCCACTCCCATTGAACTTAACGACCAACGAGAACCCAACGAAATCCAATGGAGACCACAAAACACTTCAAAAACACCCCAAACAAGAACGCGATCAACCCCAAACCTGGAAGATAATCCCAAAAGCCATAGATCCACCCCAAAAGTCCCCCTTAACCTACATGATGATCTCCAAAACCCACAATTTACACTTTTCCACCATGATGACAAAGGAAAACCCAACGAAACCCAGCGGAGACCCCAAAACACGTCAAAAACACCCCAAAAAAGAACAGGATCAACCCCCCAAAAAACAGAAAAAAAAAAAAAAAAAAAAAAAAAAACCATAGATCCATCCCAAAACCATCCTAAACCTACCAGGTGTTCTCCAAAACCCAGAATTTTCCATTTTCCAACATGATTACGAACAAAACCCAACTAAAACCCAACGGAGACCCAAAAACACGTCAAAAACACGCCAAAAAAGAACAGGATCAGAAGAAAAAAACCCAATACCATGAATTTCCCCCCAAACCACCCTAAACTCACTTGATCGTCTCCAAAACCCACAATCCACTCCCATTGAACTTAACGACGACTGACAACACAACGAAACCCAACGGAGACCCAAAAACACGTCAAAAATACCCCAGAAAAGAACAGGATCACCCCAAAAAACAGAAGAAAAACTCAAATACCATGAATCCACCCCAGAAGTCCCCCTAAACCTACCTGAAGTTCTCCAAAAATCGCAATTTACCATTTTCCACCACGATGACAACGGAAAACGCAACAAAACCCAACGGAGACCATAAAACACGTCACAAACACCCCCAAAAAGAATAGGATCACGCCCAAAAACGAAAGAAAATCCCCAAAATCATAGATCCACCCCAAAACCACCCTAAACCTACCTGATTGTACTGGGTCTGGCTGGAATGTTAACTTTCCCGGCAGCAGCCCATACAGTGCCGTACTCTGTACTTGTAGCTGGAACAGCAGTGTTATCACACCAGTGTTGTGTCTACTGCTGAGCAGCAGTGGCACAGCATTGGGCCTTTCTCTAACCCTCCTAGGGGGTGGGCAAAAAGTGAGGAGAGAAACATCACTATGGCAGCTGACCTAAACCAATCAAAGGGATATTCCATACCATGTGGTGTCACACTCAGCAATAAAAGGAGGAAACAGGAAGAAGAGGGGAGGGGTGGGCTCTCGTTGAGAAGACCTCGGTCCTCCTCTCGAACACCGGCTGCGTGCGTTGAGGCCTTGCTTCAAGGACGTGGTCAATCATCGCTCATTTGTGGGAAGTAGAGAGTAATTTCTTTCCTCTGCACTTCCATATAGCTTTCATTTATTTTGTTTGTTTGTTTTCCTCCCTTGTTCCCCTTTTCCCTTTTACTTCCCCTTAGTTAAATTGTTTAGTTCATGGTAGTCTTTATTTAATTATTATAATTATTTCCCTTTAAATAATTATCCTTATCTCAACCCGTGAGTTGTTCTTTGCTTTACTTCTCCCCCTCCTCATCTAAAGGAGGGGGAGTGAGAGAGCGGTTGTGGGGTTTAGCTGCCCAGCACGGTAAAAACACCACACTGATGTTCTCCAAAACCCAAAGTCCACTCCCAACCACCATAAAACCCATTAGGAACCCAACAAAGCCCAACGGAGACACCAAAAAACAGCATAAACACCCCAAAAAAGAACAGGATCAACCCCCCAAAAAACAGAAAAAAAAAAAAAAACAAAACCATAGATCCATCCCAAAACCATCCTAAACCTACCAGGTGTTCTCCAAAACCCAGAATTTTCCATTTTCCAACATGATTACGAACAAAACCCAACTAAAACCCAACGGAGACCCAAAAACACGTCAAAAACACGCCAAAAAAGAACTGGATCAGAAGAAAATACCCCAATACCATGAATTTCCCCCCAAACCACCCTAAACTCACTTGATCTTCTCCAAAACCCACAATCCACTCCCATTGAACTTAACGACCAACGAGAACCCAACGAAATCCAATGGAGACCACAAAACACTTCAAAAACACCCCAAACAAGAACGCGATCAACCCCAAACCTGGAAGATAATCCCAAAAGCCATAGATCCACCCCAAAAGTCCCCCTTAACCTACATGATCATCTCCAAAACCCACAATTTACACTTTTCCACCATGATGACAAAGGAAAACCCAACGAAACCCAGCGGAGACCCCAAAACACGTCAAAAACACCCCAAAAAAGAACAGGATCAACCCCCCAAAAAAACAGAAAAAAAAAAAAAAAACAAAACCATAGATCCATCCCAAAACCATCCTAAACCTACCAGGTGTTCTCCAAAACCCAGAATTTTCCATTTTCCAACATGATTACGAACAAAACCCAACTAAAACCCAACGGAGACCCAAAAACACGTCAAAAACACGCCAAAAAAGAACAGGATCAGAAGAAAAAAACCCAATACCATGAATTTCCCCCCAAACCACCCTAAACTCACTTGATCGTCTCCAAAACCCACAATCCACTCCCATTGAACTTAACGACGACTGACAACACAACGAAACCCAACGGAGACCCAAAAACACGTCAAAAATACCCCAGAAAAGAACAGGATCACCCCAAAAAACAGAAGAAAAACTCAAATACCATGAATCCACCCCAGAAGTCCCCCTAAACCTACCTGAAGTTCTCCAAAAATCGCAATTTACCATTTTCCACCACGATGACAACGGAAAACGCAACAAAACCCAACGGAGACCATAAAACACGTCACAAACACCCCCAAAAAGAATAGGATCACGCCCAAAAACGAAAGAAAATCCCCAAAATCATAGATCCACCCCAAAACCACCCTAAACCTACCTGATTGTACTGGGTCTGGCTGGAATGTTAACTTTCCCGGCAGCAGCCCATACAGTGCCGTACTCTGTACTTGTAGCTGGAACAGCAGTGTTATCACACCAGTGTTGTGTCTACTGCTGAGCAGCAGTGGCACAGCATTGGGCCTTTCTCTAACCCTCCTAGGGGGTGGGCAAAAAGTGAGGAGAGAAACATCACTATGGCAGCTGACCTAAACCAATCAAAGGGATATTCCATACCATGTGGTGTCACACTCAGCAATAAAAGGAGGAAACAGGAAGAAGAGGGGAGGGGTGGGCTCTCGTTGAGAAGACCTCGGTCCTCCTCTCGAACACCGGCTGCGTGCGTTGAGGCCTTGCTTCAAGGACGTGGTCAATCATCGCTCATTTGTGGGAAGTAGAGAGTAATTTCTTTCCTCTGCACTTCCATATAGCTTTCATTTATTTTGTTTGTTTGTTTTCCTCCCTTGTTCCCCTTTTCCCTTTTACTTCCCCTTAGTTAAATTGTTTAGTTCATGGTAGTCTTTATTTAATTATTATAATTATTTCCCTTTAAATAATTATCCTTATCTCAACCCGTGAGTTGTTCTTTGCTTTACTTCTCCCCCTCCTCATCTAAAGGAGGGGGAGTGAGAGAGCGGTTGTGGGGTTTAGCTGCCCAGCACGGTAAAAACACCACACTGATGTTCTCCAAAACCCAAAGTCCACTCCCAACCACCATAAAACCCATTAGGAACCCAACAAAGCCCAACGGAGACACCAAAAAACAGCATAAACACCCCAAAAAAGAACAGGATCAACCCCCCAAAAAACAGAAAAAAAAAAAAAAACAAAACCATAGATCCATCCCAAAACCATCCTAAACCTACCAGGTGTTCTCCAAAACCCAGAATTTTCCATTTTCCAACATGATTACGAACAAAACCCAACTAAAACCTAACGGAGACCCAAAAACACGTCAAAAACACGCCAAAAAAGCACTGGATCAGAAGAAAAAACCCCAATACCATGAATTTCCCCCCAAACCACCCTAAACTCACTTGATCTTCTCCAAAACCCACAATCCACTCCCATTGAACTTAACGACCAACGAGAACCCAACGAAATCCAATGGAGACCACAAAACACTTCAAAAACACCCCAAACAAGAACGCGATCAACCCCAAACCTGGAAGATAATCCCAAAAGCCATAGATCCACCCCAAAAGTCCCCCTTAACCTACATGATCATCTCCAAAACCCACAATTTACACTTTTCCACCATGATGACAAAGGAAAACCCAACGAAACCCAGCGGAGACCCCAAAACACGTCAAAAACACCCCAAAAAAGAACAGGATCAACCCCCCAAAAAAACAGAAAAAAAAAAAAAAAAAACAAAACCATAGATCCATCCCAAAACCATCCTAAACCTACCAGGTGTTCTCCAAAACCCAGAATTTTCCATTTTCCAACATGATTACGAACAAAACCCAACTAAAACCCAACGGAGACCCAAAAACACGTCAAAAACACGCCAAAAAAGAACAGGATCAGAAGAAAAAAACCCAATACCATGAATTTCCCCCCAAACCACCCTAAACTCACTTGATCGTCTCCAAAACCCACAATCCACTCCCATTGAACTTAACGACGACTGACAACACAACGAAACCCAACGGAGACCCAAAAACACGTCAAAAATACCCCAGAAAAGAACAGGATCACCCCAAAAAACAGAAGAAAAACTCAAATACCATGAATCCACCCCAGAAGTCCCCCTAAACCTACCTGAAGTTCTCCAAAAATCGCAATTTACCATTTTCCACCACGATGACAACGGAAAACGCAACAAAACCCAACGGAGACCATAAAACACGTCACAAACACCCCCAAAAAGAATAGGATCACGCCCAAAAACGAAAGAAAATCCCCAAAATCATAGATCCACCCCAAAACCACCCTAAACCTACCTGATTGTACTGGGTCTGGCTGGAATGTTAACTTTCCCGGCAGCAGCCCATACAGTGCCGTACTCTGTACTTGTAGCTGGAACAGCAGTGTTATCACACCAGTGTTGTGTCTACTGCTGAGCAGCAGTGGCACAGCATTGGGCCTTTCTCTAACCCTCCTAGGGGGTGGGCAAAAAGTGAGGAGAGAAACATCACTATGGCAGCTGACCTAAACCAATCAAAGGGATATTCCATACCATGTGGTGTCACACTCAGCAATAAAATTTTTTTTTTTTTTTTTTTTTTTTTTTGGGGGGGGGGATGATCCTGGACTTTTTGTGTTGTTTTTGACGTGTTTTGGGGTCTCCGTTGGGTTTCATTGGGTTTTCCATGGTCATCGTGTTGTAAAAGGGTAAATTGTGGGTTTTGGAGAACTTCAGGTAGGTTTAGGGGGAGTTTTCGCGTGGATTCATGGTATTTGGGGTTTTCTTCTTTTTGGGGGAGTGATCCTCTCCTTTCTTCGGGTGATTTTGAAGTGTTTTGGGGTTTCCGTTGCGTTTCGTTGAATTCCTAATGTGTTTTATGGTGGTTGGGAGTGTGCTTTGGAATTAGGAGAACATCAGGTAGGTTTAGGGTGTCTTTGGGGTGGATCTATGGTATTTGGGGTTTTCTTCTATTTTTTGGCGTGATCCTGTTCTTTTTTGGGGTGTATTTGAAGTGTTTTGGGGTCTCCGTTGGGTTTTGTTTGGTTCTCGTTGGTCATCATGGTGGAAAAGGGTAAATTGTGGGTTTTGGAGAACATCAGGTAGGTTTAGGGTGGTTTTGGGGTGGATCTATGGTTTTGGTGTATTTTCTTCCAGTTTTGGTGGTGATCCTTTTCTTGTTTGGGGTGTTTTTGACGTGTTTTGGGGTCTCCATTAGGTTTAGTTGGGTTCTTGTTTGTCATTATGTTAAATAGGAGTGGATTGTGGGTTTTGGAGAAGATCAGGTAGGTTTAGGGTGGTTTTGGGGTGGATCTATGGTTTTGGTGTATTTTCTTCCAGTTTTGGTGGTGATCCTTTTCTTGTTTGGGGTGTTTTTGACGTGTTTTGGGGTCTCCATTAGGTTTAGTTGGGTTCTTGCTTGTCATTATGTTAAATAGGAGTGGATTGTGGGTTTTGGAGAAGATCAGGTAGGTTTAGGGTGGTTTTGGGGTGGATCTATGGTTTTGGGGGATTTTCTTCCAGTTTTGGGGGTGATGCCGTTCTTGTTTGGGGTGTTTTTGACGTTTTTTGGGGTCTCTGTTGGGTTCTGTTGGGTTCTCGTTGGTCATCGTGTTGGAAAAGGGTAAATTGTGGTTTTTGGAGAAGATCAGGTAGGTTTAGGGTGGTTTTGGGGTGGATCTATGGTTTTGGCGGATTTTCTTCCAGTTTTGGGGGTGATGCCGTTCTTGTTTGGGGTGTTTTTGACGTTTTTTGGAGTCTCCGTTGGGTTTTGTTGGGTTCTCGTAGGTTATCATGGTGGAAAAGAGTAAATTGTGGGTTTTGGAGAAGATCAGGTAGGTTTAGGGTGGTTTTGGGGTGAATCTATGGTTTTGGGGGATTTTCTTCCAGTTTTGGGTGTGATGCCATTCTTGTTTGGGGTATTTTTTAAGGTTTTTGGGGTCTCTGTTTGGTTTTGTTGGGTTCTCGTTGGTCATCACGGTGGAAAAGTGTAAATTGTGGGTTTTGGAGAAGATCAGGTAGGTTTAGGGTGGTTTTGTCGTGGATATATGGTATTCAGTTTTTTTTTTTTTTTTTTGGGGGGGGGGATGATCCTGGACTTTTTGTGTTGTTTTTGACGTGTTTTGGGGTCTCCGTTGGGTTTCATTGGGTTTTCCATGGTCATCGTGTTGTAAAAGGGTAAATTGTGGGTTTTGGAGAACTTCAGGTAGGTTTAGGGGGAGTTTTCGCGTGGATTCATGGTATTTGGGGTTTTCTTCTTTTTGGGGGAGTGATCCTCTCCTTTCTTCGGGTGATTTTGAAGTGTTTTGGGGTTTCCGTTGCGTTTCGTTGAATTCCTAATGTGTTTTATGGTGGTTGGGAGTGTGCTTTGGGATTAGGAGAACATCAGGTAGGTTTAGGGTGTCTTTGGGGTGGATCTATGGTATTTGGGGTTTTCTTCTAGTTTTTGGCGTGATCCTGTTCTTTTTTGGGGTGTATTTGAAGTGTTTTGGGGTCTCCGTTGGGTTTTGTTTGGTTCTCGTTGGTCATCATGGTGGAAAAGGGTAAATTGTGGGTTTTGGAG